>NW_019174393.1:6586423-6724677 GCF_002260705.1 Seriola dumerili
AGGACTACTACGACGGGTCATCAGCCGGCTCACCTGCCTCTAACACAGGCTGCAGCTTCTCTCCCCCTGTGAAGATTTTTTTTTTTAATTACAGGCCCCATTAACACGCTATTTACATCTCTGGCTGATCTATGCCATTAAGGAATCAATAGCGGTTTGTTTAATTCATTCATTTATTCGTCTCTGTCTGCTTCCCGTGCTGCTTTTTTTTTTTCTTTTCTTTTTTTCTTTTTTTTTTTTAAAGGTGATCTATATTTATAGATTTCTTCCGGAACCAACTGGCCTTTTCCTCTCTCGATTCGACCACAATGACATGCCAGCACATTTGGCCTTTTTTTATACCCAGGCATCCCTGATACGATGTGAGAAAGCAAGTGTAGCTTTTAAGAAAGACAAGTCTTTTTGTTAAGAGTTTGTTAGAGAACTACACCTGAAAAGCCTTTTACCATAATCAAATAACTAATGTTTATTTTGAGGGGTTTAGCATGTGTCCCTGTTTCCTGGTCATGCTGTGCTCTATGTTCCATTAACAGCAGTTTATGGACCTTAGTAATGGCTATGCACTATTGATAATGGGCAGTGGGATGATTTTTAGAGAGGTGACATGTAGTAGTATGGTAGTTACACAAGGTAGTTACAACATACACATTAAGATGTAGCCCTATTTTTTTTTTCTGGTTAGGCTTTTCCACACTGTCAGTGCCATCACAAAACAGTGACAGCAGCACAGAGATGTTACTCCTGCTCTTCTGGCATGAGAAGATGTGTTCGTAGCAATTCTATATGACGCGTTACGTGCAGCCACTAGACACACTGAGAATCTCAAAGACATAGTTTTTATACCTTTTTAACACGATCCACCCTATAAACACTCGATTTGGTGAGGTATTCTATTTCTCTGAGTCGAACTTCGGACCACCCACACACACACACTACACACACACACACCACACACACAACACACACACCACGAGAAGCACACACTTCTAGCAGATTGTAGCTGGAATGGAAGCCACATCAAATCATACTCCTTCCCACTAAAAAAAAAGGAATAAGGGCCAGTGAGGGTAAAAGAGGTCACCCATAACCTAAAGGTGGTAAAATGCAGGCAATGGGACGACTCTTGGTTTTACTGACGTCGGCTAATATGGTTGCCCTCCCCCCCCCCCCCCCCCCCAAACACATGATGAAATAAAATATTAGATTAGTGAGACATTGTCAGTGGCACATGTACGGTTGAAAAGCTGTGATGGACCTCAAAAGAAAACAAAAGAACACCAAAATAGTGGGACTATTAGAATGAAAAAGGTTGGATGAGGTGAGGCTTCCCCCGTCAGCTATCCTAAGCCAGTAGGATGCCTGTGGGTGCTGGTTATTGACTGTTCCTGCTTTGGCAGGCTAGCAGTACAGCTAAGCTCTAGGCCAAGGGCCAAACCTCTGGCACCAACCAATTCCAAACTAGGTTGGTTCATTAACTATCGGATCACGGGGTCAGGACAGACAGCTATTTGTCACATGTTGATCGAGTTAAGCCTGAGAGGGGGAGGTTGTAAAATATGCTGGAAAAACCATGCTGAATTATTTCCATGCAAGTGTTTATAAACACACATAGTGAATAAACACATCCTTAAAATAAGGGATAAGCCGTCAATGCTTTGCAAAATAAAAAGCAGTAAAACTGAAAGGGCTGGTCAGGACCGGACCAGAGCTTTAAAAGACTTTCCACTGTATGAGAACAAGAAACAGGTGGAAATGGAGGGCAGAGCTCGTGTTAAAAAAGGAAAGAAGCTCTCCATTTACAGCATGGTGTAAGGTGAGAATTGGCCTCACCTTGGCAGGATATTGCTGTCCACAGTGCTCACTGCAGAGCTGAGGTGTATCACAATCTGGCCGTCTTAACAATTTGGTGGCAGTACAACTGTTTTGGGACCCACACCACAACTTCTTCAAATACCAGTCTATAGCTATAGAAGTAGTTGCATTGAGGAAAACAAATCTTTTACTGACTCTACAGTAAACAAACCACAGCACATCCACCAGTTCTGGAGCAAACAGTACATCTCTTAAATTTCAGGAGAATCAGGTTAACTTTGATCGACAGGTTCTGCAGTCTAGAAGGTTTTTCTCGGTTGTTACATGCTTCATTTGGGAAAAAAACATCACATCCTGTAGGAATGAAACACTTCACTTTTTTTCCAATAGTTTTGACCAATTTCAGCATAGAATGGTGTTGCCAGCAATGGTACAATAACATGCACACTGGGCAAGAATGTGTTCTTTTGTGTCTATGTCTGTATAGACTCTCCCAGGGTGATCAATGTGACTCAGGGGGTCCCATGCATCACTGTCAGTGGACGGCTGCCGTCTGTCGGTGGCAGGGTGGGGAAAAGTCAAACAGCTTCTCGAATGGCCAAGGCCATTAATGGTCAGGCAAACAAGCATGATCCCCACCATTAAACCTGTCTGATGCCCATTAATGAGTTTTTCTTTCATCAATAGATAATTGATGTTTGCCCTGTATCACCGTTCTAACAAAACAGGTGAATACAGGGAAGCTGGTACAGAGGGTTAAGGGAGAGAGGGAGAAGTGGGCAATGGCCGGATAAGCTTCCAGTTAATGCAGGTGGGAGACAAAATGATTTGGCATCATTACCTGTTAGTGTTTTTGAATTTATTATATACGGACAATCCTCGCCTTTCAAGCGGACATTAAACTATGTTCATTCCATGTGTCGCAGGGGAATCGAAGAGAAAATGGCAAAAAGAAATTGCCAACAGGGAAAAGGGATATTAGAACTTAGCTGCTGTTTGTCCCTGTTGTCCTCCTTGGTAAGAGTTAAGATGTTGACACAGGGTCCACTAGGCCATCTCCAATGAATACAAAATAGAAACTGCAACTGTCGCCTGCAACTGTTGCCACGGTGATCCCTTTATTGTTGATTTAAAGACAGCTTTCATGCTATTTTGCTTTCATAACATAGCAAGCCAAAGAAGTCTCTGACCAAATGTTTAAATACAGCTGGGGAAGCTTGGAGGCTTTTAAGAACAATTTCAAGTTCAATGTTTTAATTGTAGATTCAATATTAACTATTGTATATAAATATTAACTTCAAACTTGGCATGTATTTCTAAATGTATATTGCCCATTTGCCATAGACACAGCCATTAGAATCAAATTAAAATGCGAACCATGCTGATGAGTCTACATGGTCTGTATGCTGATTCAGACAGTACAGGATTTGTTCGTTAATGAGCAAATTCAAGAGTCATGATCAGTTGCCTAATTAGATACCTACAATAACACATTCAATCAATGCTCAGTGGCCTCTGCAATTGTTAACCGCCATCATCTTTCTGCCTTACACCAGAAAAGAAAGAAAAGAAAATACTCAAGCTATAAAAAAAATCAAGTCTACAGTCTGAGTTACTGCCAGCACTGAGGAAAAGTATTAAGTGAAAGAGTTAAACATAGGGAGCTTTTCAAAGGAGGAATTTGAAAGACTTATGAAGCCTTCACAGAAAATGAGTCGAAGCAAAGATGGAGAGAGAGAAAAAGCAGAGGTCAATAGTGAGTCGATCAGAGGAGAAGCTGGTCTTGTCCTTCGTGAATAACCCACAGTACACTACCAAACTAAGGCAATAAATTATGGAGAGATCTCCTGCTGGGGGGTTTAAACTTACTGCACTAGGCATGTTACGCCGAGTATTGTCAAAACAGATTTGTCCTTTTGCTAGTGACATACATTCTGAATGACTTTGCATCCTTTTATTTTTTGGTGGCCATGAGTTGAGAGCTATGGGCAGTTTGTGAACAGCTATCCATTTAACCGTTACACTCTAAGATCAAAGCATTTTTTTTGCAGCACTGATCAGACACAGTTGTAACCCATTAAAAAGAAAACACGAACACATGAAAAAGGTCATGCTAAATCGTATAAATGTAAATGGGCTCTGGCTGCAACCTGCAGGCCTTTGTGGTGCTCACTGACCTTCATGATCTTACTTTTCTGTCATTTCCCCCCCAAAGCCACCACATGTACAACAATTAGACACCATGGGGCTTTGACAAATCTCAACATAGTGAAAGGGTCAGTGACACTGAGTAATGCGAGACCTGTTGTGATGCAATGACCGACAAGATTCTACATCGGTCATTGTCTCTCTATTTGGCATAATGGATCAATAGTGTTGTATGGAAGCTTGATCCTTCAACTAACACATTGCACTTTGCTAAGGCTTCCCATTTGAGTCCATTAACTAGATCCTGCTAGTCTTGTGATCTCCCATTGAAATTAACCATATTTATACATGTATCCATGTTTTAGAGGGTTTGAATGGAGAAGAGGTAGAAAGTAAGTTTCATAAAATCTACTGTGTCTGAGAAGATTTGAAAAAAAGGGAAATCTGCAAGGGTCAGCAAACCTAATCATGCTAAACCTGTAGTTAAATTAGTTTATAGATCCTTTGTTATCCAAATGAAAGAATATCACAGCCCTCACACAAAACTAGAAGTAGCTGAGCAAAAGCAAGGCTCTGCATTGGGCCTGAACAGCCTGGTTATTAAAATCAATAACAGCAATAACTACAATCCATCTCATTTTTAAAAGAGAGGCGACATGGCATGTCGGTCGATGAATATTGAGCTACATTTGTAATATTACTAATATCATATAATTCCCCTTAACTGGATGGTGTGAGGGTGCAGGTGGGAAAACACAAATTGAACTAGGCTGTAAGTTATTGAATGGCTGTTAAAAATAAATGTTACACAGCTCTGTGAAAGTCATTACTTTGGAACAGTTTTCATCTTTTGTCAACTCTACCACACAACCTGGCTACAACACATCTAAATGGAAACAAAAGAGTGGAAAACTGAGAACTCAATATTAATTGTAGCTCTGGACATGTTGGAATGGGCACTGTGATTTGATTTTTAAGCATTTTTCACTTAGTTTCCAGAAGTACATCGTGTTCTGTGTTGAGACACCCAGCTTCTTAAGGCCCCAGGGTATCAGAAAGCAGTGAGAGGTAAGAGTCCAAATCTTCAAATTGCAGCCTGAAGCAGTGAGAGTTTGGTGGGTGCAGTCAAGCCACATTGAGCACATTTAGGGGTGGTCAGAATGATTGGAGAGGGCATTAAGCCACATTACCTCTCAAAATGACAGCGTTGCTTTCCCGCACATCCATTTACACATACACCTTAGAGTACATAACCAATAAACCCAGACCATTATTCTGCAATCACTGAGCAGCAGCAGCAACACGGACATGGAGAAAGAGGAGACAACAACGATATGTTTTACTAACAATTTTGAACAGTGGTTAAACTGAAGAGCAGATATTCTCCTATAGGCAGACTGCAAGTTGATTGTGAGCATTGTGGTTATTTTGTTCAATAGGCCATTATAAAACACACAGAATAGTGTGGTGTTGATTAATGATGTGGTAATCATCTTACCATCTTGTATTATGTATTAATATCATTTGCTGTACTTTATTCATTTAGCCATTTTCTTTTTTTTTTATAAGCGTAAAAGCACACTAGCACAGACGTAGTAATAATTGGAAGCCCTCAGAGCAAAGAAAAAACAAAAAAATCTTTTAGGAAAACCAGTTAGCTAATAGCTATATGCAATTGTATGGTGCGGGAAAATGCATCAGTGCAGTATACACATTCTCTTTACCATAGGCAGCCTGATTTCATGTGTTAAACTGTCTGTTGTAATTTGCTATAAAAGCAAGAAGCTCTTAACATCATTTTCTGGCTAGCCTTTTTTTCCATGATGGAGGGAATAATTTCTAAGTGCAAAACAGTTGTTGCTCTGTGCTCTCATGTGAACTATCCAAACAAATTTATACAAAACAATGGTGTCCAATTATTTGGAATTTGTAACCAAGTCCCACTGCAACAGGTGTATTCTTCTTTTCACCCTACTACAGGACAAAAAGCGGGTGTTTCCTTTTGGAGGCAGTTAGCAAATGGGCAGAGGCAGCCAGAAAACAAAACACAAGAAGCCTTTATATAGTCTGGACTGAAGAGGATGATGTAGTTTACAAGGTAGAGGCTTCTCAGTAACAACCCTCAACAAATAATCCTGTTTACTACTCCCATCTAAATGGAGCTTATAACTGTACAGGTGGTAACAAGTGTAAAAATGGAAGGGAGGAGTCTTTACCGTTCTGCCTTATCAAACCCTTCTACAGTCATATCCCCCGCATGAGCAGCTGTTTCTTCACTCATGCTCCACTTGCTGCAGCTTTATGAATCGATTTAAGATTTCATAATGGAATTTTAAATATTTATAATTCTGTGGCTGCAATGACCAAACTACAGTCGTGTGCCATAGATAACCCTCTGTAGGGGAAACGATGGGGTTACAGGATTCCTTACTGGACATTTCAGTGCACTGAAAAAAGAAAGAGGTATACAAAACCCAGCTGAAGTATGTGGGGCGGCTGTGGCTGGGGAGGTAGAGCGAGTCGTCCACTAATTAGAAAGTTGGTGGTTCTATCCCCAGCTAAATTCGAAATATCCTTGGGCAAGATACTGAACCCCACATTGCCTGATGGCTGTTTCATCAGTGTATGACTGTGCGTATGAGTGTGATGTATAAATGTGTGATTGAATGGGTGAATGTGGCAAGTATTGTAAAGTGCTTTGAGTGGTCAGTAAGACTAGAAAAGCCCTATATAAGTACAAGTCAATTTACCATATTGACAAAGACAGGAGAATGAAGAGTGCGGACTGATTGACATCAGAAACTGGATTACTCCAAGTTAATTTAGATTTTTCCTCTATTCAAATGAAAATGTTCCCAAGAGATGAGTTGGACACAAAACTCCAAATTAGACAAAGACAGACAAGAACTGATGTGGCTCACTTCATTATTCATTACTGACTTACAGTATCTACTCGAATTTCCAATTACTCAAAGAGAGATTTCATTAACAAGTACTACCTAAACACAAGCAGTGTAACTCTGGAGAAATAATTTAAAGTGCATAAAAAATATTGAAAGAAAACAAAATGAGGCGAAGCTATATTGCCCCAGAGGGGGAAAAAAAGTTCCAAAGCAGTATGGAAAAAATTTCCACACCTACTGGCATTGTGTCAACATTATTTGGACTACAATGACCTAGGGGGGAAAAAGATGGCGGGTGAAAGCTAGAGGGGGCACAGAACAATCATGGCCAGGCCATCATCATTTGTCTCCACCTCCTTTTCTGTCCTCTTTCACCAGTTGACACGGCAAATGGCATAGCCGGCCTGTGTCACTCAAAAGGCCATTTCTGTCCTCCCAGACTCTGCCCGTGCTGACAGAGTGAGAGAATGAGGAAGAGAAAAAAAGGGGGAGGAAGAGAGACGAGAGAGGCATTTTTCAGTATGGCTTTTTGTCATTTTCTGTGTGGTTGTCAAATAGAGAAGCAGCACCCAGTTGCTAGGCTGGTTGTTGGAGAGTTGTTAGGCAGGGGTTGAAGTTTGAGTACGAGAAAAGTGGTGAGATGAGCCACTGAAGAGGTACTCCATGTTGCTATAAACTAGTAGTACAGTAAAGAGACAACATTTCATGCTGGAGGCTGCCAGAAGTCTGATAGACAGGAAGACATTCCCACTTCAGATCAGTGTATTTATTTTAGTTATACATTTAATTTGTAAAGGGATTGTGTAAAATAAAAGATCCACAAGTCCAATAGAATATTCCTCTTGGTTTTAAGTGGAAAATGATGTACAAGACACTTGGTTGCCAACAGTGAGGGACATGAATGAATTTTTCATGCCAAGAGGATGTCAGATATCATAAAATAGGAAATGATGATCTGACCCTTGTCAGCAGCAAGAAAGCTAAAAATCTCTTGAGACAAATCATCCTATAATCATTCTTCAATTTTGGCAATCCAATTCAACCTCACCATACATTCAATCACATAAATGCCAAGTGACCATCAACACATGAGACGGGGTATTGTGGTGTGTCTTTGTGTGTGAGAGAGATAGGAGAAAGGGGGAACTGATTGAATCAAGTCATGCCTGTTCAGGAGCCATGCAGTTAGTCTGTTGCTGGCCTGCAAATGACAATTCATTGCCAAATATGATTTGCCCTCTATTTTCTTTCCTCAATTGTAACGCATGTTGACCAGTCTGACAATACTAGTACCTGCCCATTGGCAGTTAATCTAATCAGTGTTGTGTCAAATAAATGGGATCACAGCCATCCTGCACGTGTGCTTGGTTCACAGGCCCACCTTTAGGAACATGCTAACATGAAACACAGCTTTATTATGGGAGAAACCAGAGATTACATAGATGGGAGTTATCATCTTTTGCTAGTTATTTTCCTCACACTCCTGAACATACTACACAAGTATTAGATCGCCTGAGTTACATTTATTTTCACAGTTATTTAAGTATATATGTCCATGGAAAGACAAATTTGCTTCTACCCCTCACTGTTCAATATTTGAAATGAGCCTCCGACCACACAACAAAGTTTCAAATGTGACACCATCAGTTTGTTAACACTTTTCTCTGTGACTTTGTTACAACCATCCCTTTCCTCTGTTTTATGCCTGCCATTCGGGGAAAAGGAAAGAAAAAAAATAAATCAGTGTCAAAAACAAGACTGGGCCGCCAAATACATCCATAATGAGGAGACAAGGGAGAGAAATGCGGCTAAGAGAGAGAGAGGAGAGAGAGAGAGAGAGAGAGAGAGA
The DNA here is from genome assembly GCF_002260705.1 of Seriola dumerili. Taxonomy (NCBI): domain Eukaryota; kingdom Metazoa; phylum Chordata; class Actinopteri; order Carangiformes; family Carangidae; genus Seriola; species Seriola dumerili. Next base: position 6,595,136 of record NW_019174393.1, read on the forward strand.
GAGAGAGAGAGAGAGAGAGGTGGAAATAGAAAAGCGAGGGATGGGAGGAGGAGGACAGAGAAAACTTAGAAGAGGCCACAAATGACGAAAGAGTGTGGAAGACACAGAGCTTTTTTCCTTATCCATTCCTCCTCCCCTCTCTGCCCCACTAGAGTACAGAAACGCAGATGCTGCTAATCAGCGCCACCTTAGAGAGGACATACTCTGACTAGAGAATCAGCACAGTCAGAGAGATGGAAGATGCAGCATGAGCAATGAAAGCAACAAAAAAAGTTTCATTTAGCTACTTCTTCATCTGAGCTGTATGACCTAAAATTTATATCAAGATATAATTTTGATTTAAATTGGTACTTTAGTTGTCCCTCAACTGAAATGATTTAACTGCATTACACAGAAACTGAAGAAAAGCAACAGACATCTGAATATAATTCAAAATACTTCAAGTAAAATTTTTTAAATGACACAGGCTTATATTATTTCAAATACATTCTCTCCACAGTTGGGTTTTTAGCATAAGGAGAGCAATGAGTCAGTTATGAATCAGAGAACAATGTCAAAATTGCATCTTTTCTTTTCACAGCATCTCTAAGGCTTGGGCTTGTGTCAGAGCTGTAGCATAGTCTTAGCCATTCCTTTTACTTGTGGACAACCTGTGCAGGATTGTGAGGCAAAAGACCATGGCTCATAGCTCATTCACTGGTCAATATATTATAATATGACCCAGTACATTATGTAGGAAGATTGAGTCATTTGTGAGGGCACATGAACAGAAGGGCATCGAACACATCCTTAAGCCAAGTGATGCCACTAGACACCGTCGGTGTGGGTTTAAACAGTTTGTGAGATGTATTTATAATTTTTGGTTGTTTAAAATTGAGGTAAAAACTTTCTGAGGCTACTGCAGTCACTATCTTTGGCATGTGCTGTCACTATGGTTACATGTGTTCTCAGCTATCATAGCAGAAGCTTGAAACTGGCTTATTTTTATGTTTGTACATTTGAATGTCCATTCAAACATGGCAGTACATGATAATATACAGGACAATTACAGGATAATTGTTGGAAAAATTGTGATACTTTATGATAAACATAACCATCTTAAAGGGAAACTGTATTATCCTGAATAGAACGTTTCATTATTGTGTTTACTTTTAAGACAGGAGTTGTCAGAGAGGAGCACAGTGACCTTCGCTGTTCCTCCTAGCCACTACACCCAAACATTAGCTATGATAAGGCATGAATCGAGTCTCTATTGTGTCTATCTCATTTCAACAAAAATGTGAGGTCACTCTCATATATTCTGTGTATAAATTCTGTGTGAATCTTGCATTCTTTGAACATTTGCACTGCGAGCTCTTGTGTGTAACTTGTTCCCTTGCTGCAAGAATAAATATCCTACTCTTGTGAATTTTCAGACGGTGTTCCTGAGTTTATTTGATAATTTACTTAACAATAATTCAATTATAAAGCCAGAATTGTGGAGATCGGTGAGTTCTACACATGTACATGAATGGGACTAAACACAAATATGTATGTGTAAAAAAAAAAAAAAAATAGCTTGCATACTGTGACCTACAGAATAGAGGTAGCGCCTACACACACACACACACACACACACACACACACACACACACACACACACACAAATTACATTCAGTATGTGATTGTGTACTTGATACATTTGGCTTTGAATGCACTATTTCCTGCAGGAGAGCCTTTAACACCACCAGGTGTGCAATATGACAATTGTGCTTCCAAATAGGATGGATACCACTCACTTCAAAACAGGCAGCTGCACACAGACTCTCTTCAAATTCAATTTCAACAATGTGGCCATGGGCAAAAGCAGACATCCCGCTACTGTATCATGGAGTTACAAGCTACAACAATCATGTGGCCATCACAACACTCATGATGCCATCCAGACCTACTGCTTGAATACCCAATGGGGCACCTTTTAAGAAGTAAAACCCAATGCCCAAAGGCTGTTGTATTCATGGGATTTCCACTGAATGAATGAAGTGTAGAGCCCAATAGTTTCCTCATAAGAAAATTCAAACCAATGTGTCTCAGAGGTTGCCTCAATTTTAGTTCGTTATTTATTGCTGTATAGCTGAGCCACTAAAATGGATGACAGAATGTGTGATAGGCAACAAGAAAAAAAAAAAAGAAAAAAACTAATGCCAGCCCTTGAAGAAGAGTGTCTAGACAGTTAAGTCAGCAAAGCCATCTCCAGACAAAACATGCATATTAAAATGCATACGCAGGCATTCACAGTCTTGCTAGCAATGTGTTTAAAAATACAGCAACTTGAACCAACTTACAACACATCTGAGCAAGCAAATAAGGGACAATCAGAGAGTGCTGCAAAACATCCAATACCTGTATCTACCAGAGGACAGACATGGAATCACTACATGTGTTCACTAATGGACAGTGAACTCATGAGCACTATTAAGGCAAAGCAAAAGTAAATTTCTGAAATTACAGAAGATTCCCATACATCTATTGCACAATGGTGTTACTGAAATAGAAACTTAAATATTACTTCCTGCATATCTCAGTATTATTTTTATTTGAGTACTGTTGCTACATTCACAATTCATGTCATTTACTGTTTGTCAAAATCAATTCCAAACACTATCGCTAAATATGGTTCCTTCATAATTTGTAGTTCAATGACTTGCAATGAAAAACATGGTAAAATGAGCTGTTGAAATAAAGCAATAGGTTTCAAGTCAAAATTATAATTTTCAGCAGGATGTCAAACAATGAGTGGCAGGAAAATGAAAGTGAAATCAATGTATGCCTGGGGAAATTACCACTGTTCATCCATGTGTCAAGCCAGCCCAATGTGTGCTGTGCGAGTGTGTGTCTGTGTGTCTGGTGAGAGGTTATTATGGAAAAAAAAAAAATAAAAAAAAATAACCAGGCCACACACCAATAATCACAACTAGGGTGCAAGTGACCTAGACTAATGCCATCAGTGTGAAAACTGAAAGAGAATAGAAAGAGAACAAGAGTAGAGGACTAGTAGACCATGGCCTGTGTGCAGCATGGATCTATAAAACTTCTACCAGCAAACAATGACAGAATAACAAGAAACAAAAGCACAAGAGAGATAATGTAGATAAAACATATGCAATGCACTTAGTTACTAAAAGTAAAGATGACAGCTTTTCATGTTTTGTTGTGATACAATGGCATTTTACTGTATGTTTAAAAAGTTAAAGAGCTCTGTGGATGACGAATAGGTTCACTTACACTTCATTTCATTTATTCCCTTGATATCATGTAAAATTTAAACGCAAATTTAAAATGCATCCGAGTATGAATATATGTGATTGTGTGTGCAGCTCTTTTCTCCAGATACTGGGGTTAGCGCAGAAACAATTTGACACTGGGGATCATGCAAAACAATTATGAATCCATCTCAAGATCAGACTTATTGTCTCACACTAACAAAAAAAAGTGGCATTTATATACAAGAGCTTTAAATACAGCTATCTACAGGAACTGAAATCTAAATGTGCTTTTATCATCAAATTGCATTTTTTCTGTGGAAAACACAACTGACACAAGCATGTCAGCACACGATTAGGACTATGGAGTATTAAAACTGCAGCCTACCAACTATTTTTTGTAATTGGCTCAGCAAAAGTAAGCAAAAGTGCTAGCTCCCAAACAAATCATGCCTGTTCCATGCTGTGCGGATGTGCAGGTCCCATTACATTGTCGTCATCAGATTCAAATACAAAGTATGTAAGCTTACCACACACGCATCAACACACACAGCCAGACTCCTGTCAGCCGGATGTCTACCCTCTCCCAGTCACTAATTTCCTTTCCTACCCCTACTCAGGGCAGGCCAACCATACCGGTTTTAATCCCCCAAAGCTATGTAGAAGTGCTAACATGCGAAAAGGGATTAAAGGCAAAATAAGGCTGTGTGTGCATGTGTGTCTCAGATATGCCTGCATTAGCAAGATTTCATACAACAGCTAGATGTAGAATAGAAGCACTTTCATGTAGCATGCTCAGGGCATTTGGTCAGGTTTGTTTAATTTGTTCCAGGTTGTATGTTCTTTTTTTCATTTCAGATCACTGCCATGACTTAACGTTCAATTCTTGTTGTAGAATTGTCAACCACACATACAAGTGGGAAAGAGAATAACAATTACCATCAGGTTTTTACAGGTTCATTAGGTGTGCAGCACTGGTGCCTCACCTCTCTACACTTACACAAACACATGTTGCCATGCGTAGTGGCACTTTGGAGAACTCAATCGACATCCTACCCTCAGCTCTCCTTAGTGACTGTAAGCGGACTGTGTGGGAGGACTGGCTCTTATAGAATGGACTGCTGTGTTATTGACTTCAATTTAGAAAGTGCTGCCTGCTGCTTTTTACCCCCTCCCTTCATAGCCGGGTCCCTGCTGGCCCCCAGTCGCTGCCTACCTCCGGGGGATATCCCTGATTGCACTGCTACAGAAAACACATTTAAGCAAGGTCGCAGGGCCTGGAGTTAAGGGTGTGGAGAGTGTGTGGGTAAGGTGTGTGTTAGGGGTACTTTTTCCTATTTCCATCTTTCTTTGCTTTTTTCGTTGATCCCAAAGCACCTGCTTTTTCTCACATTACTTACTTTCCACGGTTTCCATGGTTTCCATGGTTGCTTTGCAATGTCGACGTCCACTCAGGTGTCTATTTCTCAACCTTCAGCCCTCCTTATCCTACATTGTCTCCTACCTGCTTGGGTGGACAGCTGCTGAAGTGTTGTATGGTTGCAAGCTGCAGGTAAATCGGCACCAAAACATTTGATGCTATGCTGGCTGCGCTCATAGATTAGACACACTTAGCTTGGCTTCTCAAATCCCCAGTATGGGGCAAAAAAAATGGAGGAATAGAGACAGAGGATATTACACAGGAAAAATAACTGGCTGGGAGGTGAGTAGTCGCATTAGACAATAAATACACAAGGTGTATCTCCTTTACACACATAGACAAACTCCCACCCATTCTCTGCTGCTTATACAAGTGAAATGTTATTTCATGTCACAACAATGACCCTTCATATCTCCTTAAAGTACACTTGACTAGTGTCTGTTTCACATTATTATGCTCACAGTGGGGAACAGATAGTTCATTTGAACACAGATAAGGTAGACAAGGCAACTATCAGTAATGAAATCCAAATTGGAAGCGTATTAGAAAAAGCTCTATTCACTCCCTACCCCTTGTCTGCTTTCTAACATTGGAAAATCATTGAAAAGCAGTTTGCAATATTGTGTAGTGTATGTACCTAGATATCTAGCACAAGAAAGAACTGGAAAACACACACACGCACACACACACGCACGCCCACACATGCACACAATCTGTTGGACGACGCTGTTGTAATCTGGGTGTGGCCAGGTGGATTTGTCAAAAATGAAAAACTGTTTCATTCGTTTCTTCCATCCCTGGGTGTGTGCAGTCACAGGCCTTAGCAGGGCTAATCCTCCCCTCACATGAAGCTTGATGGAGATTCTGGGATTAAGAGTTTCATAGAAATAAAACTGTAAAGAAGGTAATTGTCGCTTTAGGAAGAGGAGGATATTCGAAGGTCAGGGGCATCATAGAGCGAGAGAAAATAAAGGTGGCCACTTTAAGTATAACAAAAGGGGGTTGTCGGGAAAGTCAGTTCACCACCCAGATGATTGCATGTTGGTTTAGATGGTAAGGATTTTATAGTAATACCTAGGAAGATAAGTAGTTTTAGAGGCAAACTAAGAACTTTTTGTGATGCTACATCCTATTACCTCTTCCAGCAGACATATTTTACTTGCTATTGTAAAGGCTACAGGAAAAGCTAGACAACTATTGTCATCATCAGGGCAAGACATATCCTATAAAATGAAGTAAACTGAGACAAGTAGAAGTAATACAAAAGCCCAATATGGGACTAATGTCACATACAATGTTGCAGAGTTAACAGCTCACTTGCAAGGAATTTTGTTTTGACCAAGCCAAGGACATAAAAGCAAAGGGGGGGGGGCTGAATGAAGACGGCATCTTTGCTCCAAAGGAGCTAAAAGTCTAGAAGATTTAGCTGCTCTCTGTGCGGTGAATAACTATGTTTTTACCTTCACATTGCTCAGAGAAAGAGACATCCATTTCCTACCGCCTGGCAGTTGGCAAGGCAACATTGTGATGAACACACATACAGGGATGCTCCATGAATCCTAATGAGGCCAGCTGACCAGTGACGCGGCCAGGGCAAGACATGGTGAGCATTAGCATATGCTGAGGAAAAATATAAGGAAAGAAAAGACAAAATCTGTATTATATAACAGGCTGTGCACAATGAACCATAGTATTTTTATTAACACTTAAAAAAACAACTTCAAATACCATTCTTAAAATGTGGCAGGAATTAGTAAGGAATTTTTTAAAGTTTAAAGTTAAAGATTCAGGAGGCCAAAGTAAGCGCACTCCTATTTCAAAATACAAATGAGGCATCTCATCCTATCTAGCTATCCTGGGTCAGGCTGATTGGGTTAACAGTGCTAACCTAGCAGTATCTTTCTTCTGCTTCCAGCTAACATGGTGCTAGGGCTAATCCCTGCTCTGGCAGCCAGTATGAACACAGCTCAACATAATGAAGCCCATTAGTCTGGAGACAATGGCTGCTAGCAAAGCTCAAACACAGGATGACAGGAAAAAAGGAGTGAAAGTGGTCATCTTTTACTCTGTGCCTTCAGTTGCCATGATCTGATATTGCCCTAATTTGAGAGAGCACACACACGCACACACGCACGCACGCTGAATGAACAAAGACAATTAACTTGAGACAGGCCTGCAAATACTAGACCAGAGGAAAACTGTAGGAAATAGCAATTTAGAGGAGAGTGAGGGCAAAAGGACAGAGGTGGGGGGAAAGCAAAAGAAAGTAAAGAAAGGGGGAAACAACAGAGCAAGAGCAAAAGGAAAAAGTCAAGGAGAGAAAAAATAAACATCAAGAACAAAGCAGTGTAAAAAAGACTGGCAAAAGTGCAAAAAGGCCCAGGAAAAGGGGCATGAGAGAAAGAAGAAAGGGGGCAAGAGACACGTTGAGAGTAGGGAGGGATTAGAAGAAGACAAAAAAGAAAAAGACAATGAAACATGACAAACATATGAAAAGGGAGAACGGGAAGATAAAGCATTAATGACAGAGCAATTCATTACCAGAGTGTATTGTTTTATTGTTTGACTAACCTAACCTTAACTGCCTGCCCAAATTGCCCTACATTAAAGTGTCATCTAAAAGCAATAAATTAAAATGTCATAGGATGTTCAATGTAGGATAATGCTGCAAATGTTTTCAATATTAGTATCCTGTACTGAGTGGAGGCCACACAAGGTCGGTGAAAGCAAACTAGCGAGACGAAGCGAGTATATGAAACACAACAACTCGTCCAACGTGGCCAGACGGAAGCCACTAATAGACCCTATTGCCTATAATAATCTTTTGATACACTGGCATATGATTGGTGTGTGAGTGTGTGAGCACAAGTGTGCATGTGTGATTAGAAAAATGATAAACAGAAAAAAAAATCCCTACCAAGCAGTTTAAGCTCTTACTGGGACACTGATAGGAACATGTCTCTGTGTGTGTGTGTGAGTGTGAGTGTGTGTGTGTGTGTGTGTGTGTGGGGGGGGGGGTTACACATAATCTGCTGCAGAATTAATTCCTGGAGATTGAAATGAAAATGGGAAAGGAAGTGTCTAATAGCAGGTCCCTTACCTCAAGGTCAGCATCATACGAGTTTGGGGTGTCCGTGTGTGTTGCTGTGTGGTGTGTTGGTGTGTATACACATTTAAGTGTGGTGACCTGGAAAAATTGGTTTATGATAACATTGTGCCAGGGTGGGCACTGGTATGCAATCAGCCACTGGGGCATTACTGGATATTTAGAGGACACGCACGCACGCATGCACGCACGCACGCACGCACATACTTAAATGCATAAAATTTGTAATTGCTCTCAAAACACAAGACAACCCCAAAAATAGTGTGCCTCATGTCTCCTTGAGAAAATATCGTTCTCTGTCTCGCTTGTACACACACAGAAAACCATATGTGGATTGCCCAAGGGCCTGTACTACAAATCCTTGATCCTGGCAATGGCAGAGGCAATGACATTATCATTAGATCTATCATTCAACTGTACATTCAACTAATCCGATTGTCATTGCTGCTATACCATACTGCAGGCCATTCATCCAAATGGAACTACTGACACGTACACACATGCAGACACAGGCTGCTGACCTACATGTGACTGGCCGCAGCCCAGATTTTCAAGCACTCACCCCAGGGGATGGGTTCTGTACTGTTTGCATATACCCCTCGAACATGCTGGCTGACTGGTGGACAAGCCGCACCAAAGTAGGTCGTGCGGTACCCCCGAACTACACCCAGTGACCTCCTGGTCTGGTGTAGGGGGTGGCTCCACAGAGCCTTGGGAGAACCAGGGAGGGCAGGGATCGCACAAAAGGGGCAAGGGGCTGGCATGACAGAGTGAAGGTCCCACACATCTGACAGCTCGTCAAGCAGTCATCGGTCAGTAAGTCCTGGAGTTAAGGCCTGACAACACTTTTCTTGTCAAGACACTGCATGTTATACTGTGAACATATGGGACCACTGTTTGACCTGCGTGTTGGCTACTATGCACCATGGATATACTGATATAACCTAAACTTTGAAAGACACTCCAAATTAAACAGCGTAGTCAGGCTTACAAACTCATCATTGGCCTGAACCACCAAATCAGATTCAACCTGGTAAGGCAAGGGTTTTTAGATTCACCTCTTTGCCTTTGTCAGTAAAGCCATGTTAGGTGGGAGGCGCACACACACACACACACACAACACACACACACAACACACACACGCTGGACCTTGAGAAAACCTTGCTGTGATCAGAGTTTGGCTGACCATCCAGCCATGTTGGTCATTCCAGGCTAGGATCAAACTATAACGCATGGGGTTGACCACTTTTGGTCAGTGGAGCATCACAGAGTTTGGCAGGCCATGACCCAGGTTCCATCGGTAGTGAGAGAGCAGAGTGTCCACTGACAGACAAAAATAGAGTGAGAACAGAAAAGACAGGAAAGAGAAATAGACAGGAACAGGGCCAAGAGGAGAGAGCTACCCTTGCAGTGTTGGGCATGTTTTGGGTCAGTGGTTGATTTTGGTTAGATAGTAGTCTGGGATGTTCTGTGCTGGGTGGGTAAAACACAACCTGAACTCATTCTGGGTCACTTGCTCATCAAATGGTGGCACACCACACCTACAGGACAGTGCCTGGGCACCATCTGACACACAAACAGAGCAAGCAGTGCCAGTATGCACTCTGTACTACATCTGATTTTTGTCATCAATAAGCACACAGAGAACCAGAAGCCTCCATTTGCAGTTGGCTTAACCGACAACAGATCAATGAAATGTTGGTGTTGTTTTGAGCAGCCCATTTGCCAAACATCCTGCATCCGTATAGCCTGCTTTTGTATGCCTGATTCAATATATACCTGCATTATTATGTTTTCACTTGGATGCAGTAGTGCAGCACTCCTTATATCACCTTCCACATGGCCACAGTGCTAGGGAATCCCATGTGGAAAGAAAAGGAAATAGCCTCTCTTCCCTAACACAGGAAAATCCCCCCTATACTCCTGTGGCTGCCACCTCACTGTTATATGTGCTTCATTGAAGCCCATTCATATTCAACTGCAGTGAAGTCAAGGAGAAAGTCTGTGTGTGTGTGTGTGTGTGTGTGTGTAGATGTGTGTGTATAATATAGGAGTTGGCTCTATACTCCTGTGCCGGTGGGAATAACATACTGTGCTACAGGCGGTGTGACCTTTTCTAGCTCGCATGTTTTCTCTCCTCTCTCTCTTTCTCTCTCTCTTTCACACGCTTACTCACTAGCTCCGACACAAACACACACACACCTAGCAGTACTGTCACAGCTAGCCTTACCAACCATCAATTACCCACACTGCTTCCTAGTTTAGTGGACATGAGGCTCGTACAAATCATTGGAGAGAGAGGGACGATGGGACAGTAGGGTGCGTTCATTTTGCTTCCTTTCCCGCAGCAGGAAGGTAAAGCATGTCTTGTTTTCTCCTGTTCGCCTTCCTTAACATGACCTTTATGGCTGCGTGCTTCCTGGAGCGACAGTTTGTGCTCAAATTGAGGGTTAAGGCCTGTCTGTTTAGAGTGCTCTAACTACCTGCAAAGGCTTACATGATGGAGGGGGATGGAGAGTGAAACAATGCAAAAGGTGTAGACACAGAGCAGAAAATTCTGCCTTGTGATTTTATATCATACACTGAACTTTCTTGTATCATTTCAGTATTTAAAAACTCACCTGCCTACTCCTGTCCCAGTTTGGGTCAAAGTGTATTTATGTAACATTTGGTATCAATAAAAGTAACCTAATCAAATTCTTACAATCCAAAGTTTTTGTTCCATTGCACAGAAGAGTAATGTCGAGATGGAGATGGCTTAAATCACACTTGATGTCCTAACAACCCAACAATAAAACTGAAGAGGAGACGCACACAATAAAGCAGTGACAAAAACGGATGCAAATGCGAGCTTGTGGGAGATTGTATACACAGAGATAGACAGCTAGAGATGAAGTAGAGTGACACAGTGACGGACGAAGAGTGAGCAGAGGAGGGAAGACAGCGAGGAGGGTGAGGGTGATGTGGGTGGGGGGGAGTTAATGCACAAAACACACTGCATCAAACCAAAGCACTGCTCCAAGCAGGATGCGTCAGCAGTCCATTCATGTTCTTCTATTTTCCACTAAAGGACGAAACGAAAAGAGTGAGGGAGTGAGGGGATATAAAGTGAAAAAAAAAATCCAACTGAGCAGAGAAGGGAAAGAGAGAAGGGGGAAGAGAGGGGAAGAGAGAGAGAGAGAGAGAGAGAGAGAGAGAGAGAGAGAGAGAGACGGTGTCCCATCTGCCTGCCTTTGCCACCGAAGCAATGCTGGAAAGCTTTGCCAGAATCGTTGGAATGCCTGGATTATTGCTGGGGAGGACAGGGTTAAAATCTGGTTGCTGTGGGGATGCCACTGTCCATCTCTGCCTTTTGCATGGACAGCCTGTCTATTCCCCTAAGCCACACAAAGCCCCAGAAAGCCACAAAACAAGAGACTCTGAGTATTAAAAAGGAGAGCGGCGGACAGCAGGAGCAAACTGGTTTTTGAAGAGGTAGATCTCTAAAAAGGTCTGAGTGCTTTGAGCTCACCCAACTACCTCAGGACACTGCAGAGAGAGCAGGAGGGAGGAAGGGAGAGAGAGAGAGAGTGTGAGAGAGTGAGTGTGAGAGAGAGCGAGCAAGAGAGAGAGTGTAAAACAGAGAGAGAGAGAGAGAGAGCGAGAGAGAGAGATACAAGCCAGCGCACACTCTCTCTTTTGCTGCTACAACGGATCCTTTCCACATCGACGCTACTGTTAACGTCACGCCTGTAAGCCGCGCGCTCGACCAGCGCTTGCCTTCCCTGTCTTGCTCCTCTCCCCAGTCGGACGCTGCATTAGCGAGAGGGTGCTGATCACCACGAGGAGAGGAGGAAAAAAAAAAGACCTGGAAAACAAGAAGAAAAAAGAAGCACGCCGGAGAGAGGAAGGAGAAACTGCGCACCACCCCTCCTCCCTCTAACCCACCTCGATCAACCCAGCTACAACACCCCCACTCCTCCCAGCACCCCCTTCCATCCCCCACCCCACTCCCCCTCTGAAGAAATTGACGGATTATTGGGAAGTGCACGGGAGGCAGGCTGCAGCTGCTGCTGTGTGTGCTCGCTACTGCTGCTGTGTGCTTCGCAGGGATGGTGTGTGCGCGTTTGCAATTGCTGCTGTCGCCACCACGGCTGCCGAGGCTGGAGCGTGTGGCTAGTTAAGAGGAGGAAGAAGCTAATGAAAGCAGTGTGTGTCGTCTAGGCTTTTCAACCCCTGCCGAGCACTCCTGGAGGAGAAAAGAAAAAAAAAAAATCATAAGAAAAAATCAAGTGGACACGACGCCACAGAGGGGGAGCAAGGGGAAAAGAACGAGAGAGGGAGAAGAGCTGTCAGACTGATCAACTGACCAACTGATTGACCACTAAAAAGTGAACAGAGGAATACAGAGAGGAGGGGGTCTGTTTTTTTCTGGACTTGTCAACCTCCCCTCCTAACCATCGCAAAACAAAAGGCAAAGAACACTGGAAAGGACTGTGGAATTTTCATTCAACCTTTTCATTCCCACCCCTACCTCCCTTTTTTTGTCCTTTCTGCCTTGGCTTTTGGTGCACAAAAAATTGTGCATGTGTGTTTGTGTGGTCGCCTGTGCTATGGAGACCTGGGTAAGGTGTCTAGCAGGGGGATCAACTGTCGGATTCCAAGGACAAGCCAGAGAAGAGGAGCCGACAGCAAGAAGCGAGCAAGGGAGCACTGCTGCTTTGGGAGCCTGACTGGATTCCTATCTACAATCTTTTTTTTTTTCTTTTTTTTTTTCTAATCAACAAGGAAAGGGAGAAAAAACACTCACTAAGGGCCTTCGAACCTTTCTCTTTGGATGTGTGGATTTACAAAAGGGCTCATCTTGGTTAAGCTCTTTGGCATTGATACCTGTTTTGACAGCAAATATAAAAAGGCTTTCTTTGCTGCTCTTGGATATACATACATCTGATCTGAATACCACAGCTCTTTCTGATTGCAAAAAAGGAGGGAAGCTATATATCTCAGTTCAAGGACCTGTAATAATAACTTGAGGTAGGTGTCTAGTGTTTCAACCCCTCTTTGCATCAATTTGTAACACCCTACCCTCCCTTCTGTCTTGTAATACGGTTTTTTGTTGTTTAATTTACCACCATGTCTTTCTCATACACACGTTACAGAAAAGCCAGCCCTTTCTTCCCTCTCCTCTCCTTCTGCCCCTGAGCACAGTTCATGGAAATAAAAGCATTGCTTAATTGAGGATAGGTCAAGTCCTCTTGCCCCTTAACAAACACCCCAAACCCACATTCTCCCCTTATCCTCTTCAGTTCCCTTAACCCCTTTACTCTGGTGCCCTTAACACTACCACCAGCCAACCAGCTACTTTCCCTGTCCCCAAAGCCCCCAAACACTTGCCCCAAACACCCCAATCCTCCCCCCCAGATGATGCTGAATTATGAACGTGCCACATCATGAGTCTCCTGGGGCGGGTAGCTGTGCATCGTGCCAGGAAAGCCGCCCTGCTCTGTGTAGTCTTCCTGATGGCGCGAGCGTGGAGCAGCGCCTCCCTGGCCTTGGCAGGGGCGGCGGTGTCTCAAGGACCCCAGGGCTGTCCACCGCAGTGTTCCTGCAGTAATCAGCAGGGGAAGGTGGTGTGCACCCGACGTGGCCTCACCCGTGTGCCCCCTGGCATTCCTGCCAACACGCGACACCTCAATCTAATGGAAAACGCCATCGAGGCGGTGCAGGCTGACTCCTTTCGCCACCTGCACCACCTTGAGGTGCTCCAGCTTGGGCGAAATGCCATACGTCAGATTGAGGTGGGCGCATTTAATGGACTCACCAGCCTCAACACACTGGAGCTGTTTGACAACCGGTTGACAGTGGTGCCTAGTGGGGCCTTTGAGTACCTGTCTAAACTGAGAGAACTGTGGCTGAGGAACAACCCCATTGAGAGTATCCCTTCCTATGCCTTCAACCGGGTTCCCTCCCTCATGCGACTGGACCTGGGAGAGTTAAGGAAACTGGAGTACATCTCAGAAGGAGCTTTTGAGGGCCTACAAAACCTCAAGTACCTCAACCTGGGCATGTGCAACATAAGAGGTGATATGCCAAACCTGAGTCCCCTGAAGGGCCTGGAGGAACTGGAGATATCCGAAAATCACTTCCCTGAAATAAAGCCAGGCTCCTTCAAAGGCCTGCGCTCACTGAAAAAGCTATGGGTGATGAACTCACAAATCACAGTGATAGAGCGCAATGCTTTTGACGACTTAAAGTCATTGGTGGAGCTTAATCTCGCCCATAATAATCTGAGCGCTGTGCCACATGATCTGTTCTCTCCGCTCGGGTTCCTGGTGGAGCTCCATCTCCACCATAACCCTTGGACCTGTGGCTGTGAAGCTGTATGGTTAGCACGCTGGCTGAGGGAGTACATCCCTACTAACTCAACATGCTGTGGACGCTGTCACTCACCTGCCAGCATGAGAGGTCGACAGCTGGTTGAGGTGGATCGAGGAGAGGGCGCAGCGGTCCAATGTTCTGCACCATTCATTGCTGATGCGCCAAGAGACTTGAACATCTCAGCGGGGCGAGTGGCTGAGCTTCGATGCCGCACGGCTCCAATGTCCTCAGTACGCTGGCTACTGCCCAATGGGACAATCCTGACACATGCCTCTGGTCACCCGAGAATATCAGTCCTCAATGATGGTACTCTTAACTTCTCAAATGTTCTTGCAGCAGACACAGGCACTTACACCTGCATGGTGTCCAATGCAGCTGGGAACTCCAATGCTTCAGCCTACCTCAATGTGAGTGCAGCTGAGCTTAATACATCCAACTTGAGTTACTTCACCACAGTGACTGTGGAGGTCTTGGGGCCAACCACTGAGATGCCCAAACCTAAAACCACCACGGCCACAGCTGCTGCTGCAGGGGCAGGGGTCGCTGGAGGAGGAGGGGTAGGCCTTGGGACAACAACTACAACTGCTTCTCCTTCTGTGTTCCAGCCAGTCTTCATCTCTACACCAACTGTGCTGTTGCAAAGCACTGATAGCCCACCAGGTGCAGCTAAGCCATCTGTGGTGCCAGGACTCCAAGGTGCCACTGGCAAGCCAGGCAAGTCTGGCCCTAGCCTGGATGAAGTGATGAAGACCACCAAGATCATAATAGGTTGTTTTGTGGCAGTGACACTGTTGGCTGCTGTCATGCTCATTGCCTTCTACAAATTGAGAAAGCGCCACCAGCAGAGGAGTACAGTGGCAGCTGCCCGCACTGTGGAGATTATCCAGGTGGATGAGGAGGACCTTCCACCACCAGCATCTGCAGCTCAAGAGACAGCTCTCACATTGCCTGAAATCCGGGACCATAACAGCATACACAAACTGGACTTTATCAGCCACAAGACTGACTACAGCTTTCACAAACCCAAGGCCGAATACAAACCCCAGCCTGATTTCACCCTTCACAAGCCGAAGGCTGAGTATACCACATATAAGCCAAATATGGACTTCAGTAGCCACAAAACCATCCCAGATTACAGCACTCACAAATCTACACCAGATTTCAGCCTTCATAGACCAAAGCCTGACTACAGCCCATTTAGACAGGACTACAGCTCTCACAAACCTAAAGCAGAATACAGCCCATTCAAACCAGACTTTGGCACCCATCCAAAAACTAAAACGGACTACAGCCCCTTCAAACCAGATTACAGCACTCATCCTAGGCAGAAATCTGACTTCAGCCCATTCAAACGAGATTACAGCACCCAACCAAAACCTAGACATGACTACAGCCCATTAAAATCAGACTACAACACACAACATAAACCTAAGGCTGAATACAGTCCGTTCAAGCCCGACTTTGGCACTCACCCAAGACCTAAACCTGACTACAGCCAATTTAAGCCTGACTATAGCACTCAACCGAAACCCAAAACAGACTACAATTCCCAGAGATCTAAAATTGAGCTTTCCTACAAACCCAAGGACCCTTACACCCCCCATAAGACTGCAACCGATTACAGCGCCTTCAAGACTGACTTCAGCCCACACAAAGCGGATTACAGCGCCTTCAAGTCTGACTTTAGTCCACACTCTCAGAGACCTAAACTTGATTACAGTCCACACAAAGCGGACTACAGCCCCCATAAAGTGGACTACAGCACTCTAAAGCCTAAATACAACACCTACAAACCAACTGGCCATGGGGCTAAATGGACAGACAACAATGTTGGGAACTCTTTGCCTCGAACCTTGCCCAGCACCATCACAGCAATGGCTGAGCCCTTTGTCATAAAAACTCATACCAAGGAGAAGGTACAGGAGACTCAGATTTAAAAGGCCCCCCAAAAGGCTCCCACTCCTTTCCCTAGGCCCCTAGCTCCCACCCACCCCTGTCCCACACCTCCCTGCGTCTTTTCCTCATAAAATCATGCAATAGAATGCACAACGGAAAAAGGACAGGAACTACTTTTTTGTACAGAGTGCAAACTTAAAAAGACTGATGATTTCTTGTTGTACATGCTTATAAATAAATATATATATATGGACAAATTGAAACTACCATGGGCTGGTGATAGAGAAACATATATTAAAAAGAAATTGAAACTATTTTCTAACTTGTAACTTCTATTTAAAACAATGAGTTGTTTAAGATGCTGTCTTGACTTTGACAAATGAGGGTAGTCTTGTTTTAAAAAGGGGCATTCTGTGTGATTTTTACACCATGCTACAGAGAATGCAGTGATAAGAAAAAATATTTATACAGAGAAGACTTTCTTTAACAAAAACCGAAAAAAGGTCAGTGTTGATCTTTACAGGTTTATCTTGTAAAAGCACCAAGAATTTGTACTGTGCCAAATGTTATAAATGCAATAAAATGGATTTTTGGAAGAAAAAAGGAAGTTTTAGAGAGAGATGTTTTTTTCCCCCTTCTCATCTTCTGGCGTATACTGTAACGATCAGCCAAATGCTTTAGACACTGCAGTAAGACGCTGCAGCTATACTTTAACCCTACATGTGCTGAATGACTCAGGCAGAATGAATCACAGTGCAGGAGTGGATGGTGCTTTTTTTAAAATCTCACAACACCTCCTATTGTTATATTATTTACATGTAACATGAGTTTGTTCAGTTTTTATTTTACACGATCATTGAATGGTTCTTCATCAGAGTGTGGCTGATCAAAAGCATGTATTTAATCTAAGTTCTTAAGTTCTACAAATGCCTTAAGATCTTAAAAGATGCAGTGGTGTGTCGACAGAGAAGAACAGCAGTGCTATCCTCACACCTGCTGTTAACTGAAATGCTCATTACATAATGCTTTTCAGTGATGCAAGCTTATTGTATTACCTAGCTTATTTTCTACATTACAAACTGGTATTATTAGTCTTGTAACTAATGAGTGAAAAGGTGATAAATTAAGGTGAAAGACTGTTTGGGCGTTAAGACTGTCTTGCACTTTGCCAGAAAATATAGATCCTCATTTCACTTTTCATTGCATTGCCAGCTGTTGTGCCTTCATCAATCAGTATGGGGGCTTTTTATGGTGACAAATGCATTCGGGTCTCGCTGTTAACTGTGCATTTCTCATCTTCGACAATACCACCCCTCTCAATCATAATATAGCCTCACAGTTTTCTGCCTAACAAAGAAAGATAACATACAACATACACAGTGGTTAGCAGACATGTAATGGGCAGGTGAGCCAGTTTGAGTTTGGAGACCACGATATGTAGGATTGAAGACCAGTGCAGTACTGTAACTCTCCGTCTCTCTCCTCTTAAAGTGTAAGAGGGTCTCAAGCACACTGGTTTATTTACATGATAAAAGAGAAAGAATGGTGATGTGAACTACCCTGGGAGCACATATCAGTGAAGAACATCATCACATGTTTGGTGTGGGCAACATGTGGGTGACAGATGACAAAGAGGATACTACAAGCACAGATTCAGATTTTTCTTTGTCATTAACCTCTATAAAAAAAAAAAAACAAAAAAAACAAACTCAATTTTAAAATAAACTAAGATTAATCAAAAATCAGCACATTAGCAGCACATTATAAGATCCACAGGCCTGTGCGGGCAGGCAAAGCTGTGGCCTAGTAGCGTAGCTGACGACACCAGTTTACATAACCAGTAAGAAGTGTGGCAAATGGAGAGCTGGTTAAGGAGAGTACCTGCGAGGGCCACAAGAGCAATATGAGGGTTTGTCTCTCCAACACTGTAGCATTTCAACATCTGAGGCAGAGGAATTCAACAGTGAGGTTGTTTGAATAGAAAGGAGAGCGAGAGGTTGACACAGTGCATCACAAAAAGAATGGAGCAGTTAGCCGAGAGCTTGATGTGCTTAACCTGCAGTGGAGCCTGTCAAAGGAAGAGAGTGATATGTGTGTTTGTGAGGGTGACAGTCCAGCTCTGACAAATTAGAAAGTGACAAAAAGAGGGAGAGAGTGAGACAGACACAGTAAGAGACAGAAGTTAAAAAGGGCAGCTGAAGAGGGAGGGTGAGCATTTTTACATTTTGTTGTTTTAGACGATATCCTGTGCTTGTCAAATGTTGTAGACTAAGACAGCATTTGTTGTAAATGTATAATTTAATTGTCCTCTAACATTGTTCTACATTACGAGGCTGGGGTGGATATGATGATCCCGTTGGGGAAAGACTATTTTTGCAGTAAAAATAGGGAAGGAAGAATTGTGCAGAGGAGGAAAATTATATCACAGAAAAAAAGTAATTTAACTATATAAAAAAAAAAAGAAACGATAAAATGTTCCTTCCTGAAAAATATATTTAGAGGCAGCAGACTGGACTGTGTGTGATCTTGGAGAGGGTGGATATCCGGAATGTAAAGACAGGAAGGGCCAGAGAGACAGATTAGGAGATAGTTTAACCTTTTAATGTAACTACACTCAGCAACACAATAAATATCATTCTTAGGCTGAAATATAGGTGTGGTACCATACCAAGTGGTCACGACTGCATCACCCCAAAAAGAGAATTCTACTATCGTCTACCAACTGTCATCAAATTGGGGTAAAAATAAGCTACTGCAGTGTAGCATGAGCTGTCACAACTGGTCACAAAAATCAGATATGATCAAATCAACTACAGCTCTCACTATCCTCCCCTTCTTGCAAAGTCTGTTGATGACTCAGCCCGCATTTCAAATATTGAGCATTTCCTGCAGGTGCAAGAATGAGCTTGATAGATCGGACATGCAAGTCTGTATGTGTCTCTTGTGTCAGCTGGGATCTCTGTTGTGTGTTGTGTGGGCTACGTCAAACGAGTGAGACAGAAAGAATAGGAGCTCCACAGTGCAGGAGGGGTAAAATGCGGAGAATTAGGAAAAAATGAGCGCGAGAGAGCAGGGTTTAAATTTCACATTTAACATGACTATTTCATACTGTACTGACCATTTGTCCTTATGCTGACTCATACCTCAGAAATCATGGCTTTGTCTCCCACTCCTGTTTACTCATTATTGTTTTGATCACGTAGTTATGTAAAGCCAGAGAACAGTTTCCCAGTTGTCTCTAATGTGAAAGGAATGAGAGAGGAATGCTCAAACAAGCGAAAACACAGATATCAGTTTGTTGTTTCTAAATGCATAGTGCAGATAGGTTAGATGGATGGTGAACACTTGAATGAAGCACTGAATTAAGCATTAAGCTGTGTTATGGCATTCTATAATAAGTTTGGACATAACTTTACTGCACTTCCTATGCCTCAGTTTGATATTGCAGGATGGGGCCTATGCAACACCATACTGTTCAAAACCGAAGTATGTTGTGCATCGTGGTTTCATATTAAGCTGTGCTATAAAAGGCTCTGTCACACTAATCAGTCAACATGGCTACAGGGTCATCAATCAGCCTATCAGCTAGCCAGCCAGTGAAGGGCCCGTCTCCATGGGAAACACTCCTTCCTTCCATCCATTCCTCCTCCGCATCATGTTTTTTTTTTTTTTTTTTTTTTTTTTTTTTTCTGTCTGAGTGCTTCATTAGCAATCATGAAGCCATTTGAAACAGGAAGCAAGGAAAGATGCACCTATTTACCCACAGCTCACAGAGCCTGGGGAGGGAGGGGAAGGAAAGGATGGGAGACCAGANCCCCCGAAAATGTTTTTTTTTTTTTTTTTTCTGTCTGAGTGCTTCATTAGCAATCATGAAGCCATTTGAAACAGGAAGCAAGGAAAGATGCACCTATTTACCCACAGCTCACAGAGCCTGGGGAGGGAGGGGAAGGAAAGGATGGGAGACCAGAGTTAGAGGGGGAAGAAAAAGATCAAGTGGTATAGCAGTTGTGATGTAGGAAAGAAAAGTGGGAAGGAAAGCACGACAGATTGCTAGAAAGAAGTTATTGAGGTGCAAGCAAAAGTTAAAAATTTGGTCAAAACAGAAAACAGTTAGGGTTAGAAAAGGGAGGAGATCTAAGAGGCAAAGAAACGGACAGCGACGGAAAAAAACAAGATACACACAGAAATGTGGCAGAGCCATCTGATGATAGATGGAAGTGTTTCTGGGGGACTAAAAGAAATAGCTATGAGAACAAGATTAGAGAGAGGTGAAGACGGGGAATTAAGGAGGAAAGAGGACACAGGGAAAAGATACGTAGGGAGGGAGAGGGTAGAAGCAAAAACCAAAGAAGAAAAAAGAGCAGAGGAAGTAATGAAAAAGAGAAAAAAGAAGGAGAGGTAGAACTACCAAAAGAGGGGAAAGCAAAGCAGTGAGAGTGAGAGGAAGAGAGAGCAAAGGCGCCTGGGAAAGGAGTAAGCAGTGCAAATGTGATGCAAGAGTGCCAGCTACAGATGGAATGGGGGATATATAGCCTGGCCATCATGGCTCCTGCATGATTGGTGACTGGCCTGGACTGCAACACAAGGGTGGGTGGTGATGGTGGTGGAGGAATGGGGGTAGAGTGTGATGTTACCATAGCCAAGTGCAGTAGATAAGAAGTGCTGATACCAGTAATGGACTGGACCACTGGGGGTACTTGAGGAAGGGAGACCAGTGAATATGAAAGCAGAGAGGATGGGAGGATCAAGAGGTCAGCGCAAATGGAACTGTTGGGACGATAACTGCCACAGTGCAACCATGTGAGTGCGAACGTGTTTTCAGTGTGATCAAGAGGACACTAAATTTAACAGGTCAAAGCCTTTAAACCTGCAGCAAACACAAAGTCTATTTGTTCTCCCCCAATTTAAGAAAGGAGCTCAGTCTCAACTTAAAATGGTTGTTAGGACATTTTGAAACCCTATTATTTTGATGCAATCTCTTAATTAGATTTTTTTTCTCATTGCAAATTACTAAGCACTGAGGCACAGAAGATGGCTGTAATAAAATATTATTCCATTTAAATGACCTGGCCCAATAGGCTTTATAATATCAATTGCATCAGCCATTTGTCAACCAAACCCCCACACTCAGTATCATCAGTAAAGCAGCAACAGTGTTTACTTGTGAAACATTTTATATTTCTGTCAAAGAGGCTATACATTACTTTATGTCACCAGTGTCTGATAAAACTTATCTACAAGTGTTTATGCTGGAATAATATATGTGACCTTGGTTCCACTGAAGCAGATGTTGTATGGAGCTGAACGTAATGCTGAATTTTTATACAGTTAGGATTACTACAGCATCTTTGATCAGAGCCTGTGATGAGGGCTTGGCATAAGTGTGTGTATATATGACAAGAACAGCAAGGGTAAAAAGGTGCTTCTCAGCCCATTAGCTGTTGATGCTTGATATATGAATTTGTAGGATGCAGCCCCTTGTGTTAGCAGGAAAGGTGGGTGTATGCCGAGTTTTGTGTGATTTGTTTTAGTTTTTTTTCCTCCCCTCAGAAAGCCTGCAAGTTGTGCATAATCATAATGTTTAATGTTGGAACTTCATTTCATTATTTGCTGAATATCAAGTGGGGAGTAGAGCAGCAGGAGCAGTGACTTTTAATGGCAGCGTTATTATGATTCAAACACATAATTTACCTGGTCTATGTGGCAGAAATATCCTGCGCCATTTGCTTTAATTGTGTTTTCAGGCATTTGTATTTCTTGAGCTTTTATTGATGAATTGATTATTGATAATCAGCATACTGTAGCTGACGACCGACGATGCAAAGTGCCTAAAAATCCACATCCCTAGTTTATTCTAGGAATGTCTGCTACACGGTGCACGTGCTAGGATTTTTGTGTGAGCACTAGCCAGTGTGCTAGTGGAGCAGACAGGAGGCTATTCTAAGCAGGCCTGCAAGCGTGCTGCTGTGTGAGTCAACATGAGTCAGGGCCAGAGAGTTGTTTGGTCCTAATGTCAAACAGAGGGACTGGATGGGGTGTGGAGTCAAAGGTGGAGAGAAATTGAGCTGTTTTAAGAGAAAGGGAATGCTCATTCACCCCACCTTTAATATTTTGCTCAATGAATCATTAATTACTAATTAATTATATATTTCTAGATATGGTTTATTATACATATTATTCATATATTATTTGAAATATGAAGAAGGTAAAGGTGAGGATGTTGTTGGTGGACTGGTGGCTAGTGTTGATGTCTGCTGATGCATCTGACGTTGACCATGTGAAAACTGATGCGAGCAGCCGTATTCAGTGACCAGCTGGTGGTAGGATTTGTTGTTACTGAGGTCAACGGAGGCAAAGAAAAATTTTCCATCACAGTATAGTGTTGGCAATGAGCCCAGCGCCGTCGAGGCTGTAACGTTGAATAGGTGCATGCCAACAGATTTTACTGGATATGTACCGTGGTCAAATCCACACAGATACTGCTACTAAAACTGAGACTGAATGGCAGGTGGGTATCGTGAGCTATGTTTGCCATGTGGAGGACCACTCAAGTGTGTTACTCCCTGTGACACAGAGTTTATTGCCCTTTTGGCGGGTGAAAAACATCCCGGTGTTTTCTTAGCAGCAAGCGACGATGAAGCCTTACTTTTATGATCCTGTCCAGTCGTTCAGGCTGAGGTGTGTGAGAAGTAAATCATGTCCACCGAGAGCAGCAAACGAGGGACTGAGACATATGTGAGGAGGGGGTGTGTTGAGTTTTTTTTTTTTTTTTGTGTGTGCACAAACACTAATAAGGACATAAACACATAAAAGGTATGCACATACACACAGAGCAAAGAACGAAGCCACTGACCGCTAATTTCACTGCTTTTGTTGCGATTTACAGCCCATGATCACGAGTGCAGCATCACCAAGGATGCTCTGGATCGGCCCTCATTCACTCACTCACAAATGCCATCTTTTCAACCTTGGCTGGATAACATGTTGATTCTCAGCATTTATAACTGAAACAAATACAAGCGACTCTGCTTCTGTTTAATGAAACCTTTCAGGCAGCTTTTACAGAGTGCAATAAGGCAACTGTCACTTATGTTCTTCTAGAAAATATCGGTTTGTATTGCCTTCATTTTCCCTACCTCTGGTATAGACAGTGAGAGGCTGCTGCAGTTGAAGCCAGGTTTTGCTATGTACAAATATAAATATATTTTAATATTTTACAGAATATCTTAATAGAGTTGAGGCTGGAAAACAGTCTGCCAATACTTTGACATTACTGTTTCTAATTGCATTGCTACTCAAGAATTTCTTATCACCTTGCCACAGAAACAGCTTTACATGTACAGTGTAGTATATACAGTTCAGTGACTGGGAATGACTGAAGTGTGAAACTTCCTTCACTTCCTAATAGTAGGACACTTACATTAATGTTCTCGTGTACAGACTTCACTACTAAAAAGGGGTGTCGATCTGATTTTCCAGACCATTTTTGTAGTTTCCATGGCAGTTCTGCATGTTCTATGACAGATTAGAAAAAGCCCATAGACTGTGTGCTGATAAGAAAATCTTTGCTTTTATGCTGCATGTACGGTCTGAAGAAAGAGATGAGGGAAAAGGAAGCCTTTCTTGCAAACCAGGAGACTGATGTTCCATGAAATAAGCAGGGTGAGTTTGGGGTTTACGGAGAGTGTTTTGGGATTTCATCTTTTCAAGGATGACAATGACTGTATCTGGGCATGGACATTTTAGTGATCGTGGAAGGATGGAAGTGGGGTTATAAAATGGCCTCCTGCATTGCTCAAGACATGAAAGAAAGGAGTCAGTGAGAAAAACAGACAAGGATAAAAGAATTAACTGAGGTGGATAGCGAGGGCGAAACACTGTCTATGACAACCTGATTTACTATGTCAGAGGACAGGAGTGCTCGATGGGAAAAGGACACAGAGTGAGAAGTGGGCAAGAAAAGCAGAGTGAAGAAGAGAGAGATAAAGGGCGAGGATGAGGAACAAAGAACAATAGAGATGAGAAAGAAAGAAGAATTGACAAGGTGACTGCAATAGAAAAGAAGCACCTATCTGACACATAAAGAAGAGCTCAGTATTCGTTCTGTAGTAACTGTAGGATCATGAATTTACACTGATGTGGACTTCAAGATGACAAGCAGTGTGCTAATGTCAAAGACTTGCTGAGAAAACGTGCACTGCTGAGCACAGAATGGCACATGAAAGCAACGTCAAGATGAAAGCTCTGACGAGCTGCGTAGAGCATCCACGGGTTGAAACAGTTTTCCTGTGGTGGCAGAATTATTCAGCCGCTGCAGCAAACTGCTGTGTGTGTTTAAATGCGTGTGTGCAGTTGGGTCAGCAGTGATCTTTAAAGATCAAACAAATCAATAGCAAACCTCTGTTCAGCTTCACTGCATTGTAGGTAGTGAAATCTTTTAGTCCCCACTTCAGTTTTTATTATTTTGCAAGGGGCAACTGTTTAATTACTGAATGTAAGTGGAATAAAGTGTAGATGCTACTCCACTATACTCAAAATAGAGAGTGAATGGAAATAAGCTAAAGAGTTGTATTTTATGAGGGTGCAGGTGCTGATCCCAGCCACAAGTTTTAATGGATCCCAAATAAATGATGTCACCCAAAGTGCTTGTTTAAAATACAGTCCTTAGTTAATAGAAAAGGATGTGGGTTTTCTGGCAGATCTAAGGCGACAGTGAAACTGTAAGACTGTTTGTAAACGTTCAGCTCATTCCTCTGTTCCTTTAATTCCAACTTCAAACAAATCTGGCTGGACTTCAGCATAAAGAAGAAAAGAAGAGCTGTGATGTGGTCTGTTTGTGTACAGAATGTGTGTGTGGTGTACTGGATACATGTAAAAAAAAAAAAAAAATCAGGTTAATTTGCAAACATATAGTAGTTATTGTTAAGGTACTGTCCACTGTCCAGTGTTTCTGGATGCAGCGCTCTGTAACAACACCTAACGTATAGATGTGTGATTACATGTTGTCCATGTCAATGAGCTAGTGTAGGAGTGACTGCAGGTGAACCTGTGCCAGTCTAACTATGCCACCTCTGCATAAAAACTGATCAAAGCATAAACCATCTCAGAAAATAGACAGTAAAGAACATCTAAATCCAGTGGCTGCTTATTAATGTCAGATGAGACAAAACTAAAAGTTTGTGAGATCTTCCAGAGCTGCACTGTGACAACCTAAAAGATAAGTTGGTGGAAGCAGAAGAAATAAATATAAAGATGTAATTAATTGAATAGAAGTTAGAACTCTTAAACCTGGCAAATCCATACAATAAGGAAGGGCTTAAAGCCCTGCAGCATGAAGTAATAATGGATTGATTTTATTTTCTAAAAACAACTACAATAAACTGAATCTTTAGTGTCAGGACAGATCTTACATCTCCATACATGAAGTGACAGTGAGTCTGCAGCACTGACTTACCAGAACTGCAGATTCCTTGAACAGTAATTGTTTTCAGGGCCGTGTAAAGCGTTTCAGAACCAATAACTTCTCAACAAGAGGTGAATCAGAGGCGCTGTGTAGCCCCAAGCTGAGCGTGACCTCGTCGGCCTGGCTGATATAAGAGTACCTGCCCAATGGGGTGAACCAATAATTAGACAACCAGTTATACTGCTCTTCTCCCCTCACTCGCTGGTCCCTCACTCCAGCTAATTAAACACGACCAGACACATCAAAGACGTGTAAGTGCATGCAGGCTTGTGTTTGTCCATCAATTATAGCTGTTGTTGCTGCAGTGAAATGACTTCAAACCAAGTTGGGAGCCATATTTGAGGATGTACTCAGTGTGTAAACATCAGGGACTAGAGCCACAAGACAGAAAAAATATTGTACAAGTAGGTGGTATCATGCAGTGGTGATATGAGAATCAGAGGGCCTATAGACTTACTACTCTAATGGGAGTTTAATACTATGAGGAGGGGAGGAGGATGTGGCTCAGCTCGTGGGATGAGTAAACGCAGAGAGTAGAGGAGGACAGGGAAATGATCTTAGAAAAGAAGAAACTACAGAAAAGGGAGACAAGGAAAGGTGGCTCAAGTTTAGGAGAGGAGAGGAGAGGAGAGGAGGCGAGGCTCAGGGTAGAAGAGACTTGGCAAGCGTTCTCCCTCCCACTCTGTTGGCAGCAGAGGCACAAACTGTTTGCTCACAGCAGTACATGCATCTATTAGTATTGTTCCAGGAGATAATAACTGTGTGTGTGAATGCGTGCGTGTGTGTGTGTGTGTGTGTGTGTGTGGATATACATGTGTGTTTGAGTGTCAGTTCTCAGCCAAAAGTAGCAAACGAGTTGCAGTGAGGTGGCAGACAAACAATATGGAGCAGCAACATAAAATGTATGTGGAAGTGAGCGTTTGTCTGTCTGTGGGTGTGTCAGACTATAGTGCTAAACGTCAGCACTACAGAAACACCAGAGGCCACCGTGCTAACAACCTCACAGCTCCTGACAGCTCCTATGAGTCTAAGCAATGGAGGAAAACCTTTCCTGTAGCTGCTGAATGAGAACAAAAATGTTTTATCCTGGCTAGAATGGTAAGGTGTTCAAATGTTACTGTCTATTATACTAACACATACAAATAGGCAGTCAAAATAAAAGTCTTCCATAAACTCAGACACTGTAACATCAAAGAATATGAAATTTACTGCAGGCCTCGGAAGTACTGATCACCTTTCAGACAAGGCTATCTGAGCGCACTTACACAGAAGCAAACACTCTCACTTTAAGAGAGATTCAGCTGGCAACAGAAGCATTTTAAGAAACTGCAGTGCCCCGGCCAGCCTTTCTTGGAACTTCCCCTGCATACACCCCTGCACATTCAGAAGGAGATTCAGCCAGCAAAGGGGTTTAAAGAAACTACATTTCTATAGCTGGCCTCGATTGAAGCTACGCTCGTGCACACATACACACAGCTCCCTGCCTGTCGCCCACTTCTGCCATTAGCTTTATCTGTCTGAATTCAAAGCTGAGAGCCCAATCCCTGTTGGTTTTCTGAAAAGATTTTGCCAGGCTTGTTCTTCTCTTTATGCCCCCGACTTTCCTCTGGGAAAACATTGAAAAAGAGGGAGAGGGAGAGTGGGGGGAAAGAGATGCCGATCGCTGACACAGCCGCTGAGATAGCCTCTCTCTTGTTGGTAAGGGATATAAAGAAATGGAATGAGAGAAGAGGTAGATGGAAGGAGATGCTGAGATGGGGATAAGGGTGCGGGTGTGAGGACGTTATGCTGGGGTAAGCTGGCAAAGGATTACCGCTTCAAATCTCTCCTCTTTTTGGCCTTTATTTGGCGCTTATTTATTCAGATCTTTGAGGCTCACGCCAGGTACACACACATGCACACAGACAAAAGGAGAGTCTGTTGAATGTCGAGGTAAAAAGGCGAGAGGAAAAAGAAAAGGACAAGACAAGAGGAGATGGGAGGTCTAGGTAGGTGTGCCCTCTAAGCAGCAGGGGCCAGTCGTTGACAACTCAATAAGCGAGCGAGTGACGGAGGAGTGACATGAAACAAGGAGACACACACATAGAAGAGGCGCGGAAGAGGAACAGGTGAGGGTGGACGGTGTGAACAGCGGGGTGTGTGTTTGTCTGCATCAACCGTATGTAAATCTGCCATCATAGAAAAAGAGTACAGACACGGAGTAGACAGACTGCCTCTTTTTATCATGACAGCTAACTTCAGTGTGTGTGTGTGTGTGTGTGTGTGTGTGTGTGTGTGTGTGCACACGCAAATATGCGAACCCAATTGTGTGTGTGTCTTTGCTCTATGTGTTTTAACCCCACAGCAAAGACAACATTGATATGTAGCAATTGCTGTGTTGTCAAGGGAACCATTAGCAGGACGGAGAGGCTGGTATCTGCAGCACACGCAAACTAACATGTATGTCAACCCTCTTGCACGGTTGTTAGTGATTACTGAGAAAATAATTCCTCTGCATAGGCCCTACATATAGATCCCAGGTTGAAAGAAGCTACAAGTAGAGCGGCAGCTGATGCTGACTGTGAAGCAATGGAAACATCATCAATATGCCTCTTCATTACATCCAATCTATCTATGCATTTGATGTACGCATGGTGGAGACACAAAGAGAGATAAATGTGCATTTGTCCGTCAAAACTGTCGATATGTTACGCTGCCGTGTCACAGCCCTCAAAAGAATAGGATCAATCTAAGCATCAATAAAGAATAGAGTCAAAGGGCCATTTCCTTAGGCGGGCTCATCACAGATTCAACTAACATATGGTGAAGGACAGACTATATGGTGTTTCTAGTAGTGTGCACTATCTAGGTCAGACTGCAACAGTGAGAATTCACTGAAGAGACATTCAAATTCTAGCATTAAATGTCAGTTTCTTTTAATTATGTTTTATACAGACATGGCTTGAAAATTATCAGCTAGGGACAGAATTTATTTGTTGATGATTAATATAAACGGACAGTTAATTTTGCCTCTGATGTCAATCGCAGGGCATTTTTATTACAGTGTCATACAGTGTTCATGTGTAGATAACGAAAACCTAGCGGCCAGCAGCTCAGAAGGCAGCGCAGCAGGGGGATTCGGGTGTTTGTGTGTGTGGTTAGAGTGTGTGCATGGAACTGTGTGTAATAGTGTTTTCCTTGCCGGTCAGCCGCGAAAGAAGCAGACTGTAGAGAGGTTACTGAAAGTAACATGTGCTACACAAAATCACAGAGGGTGCAAGTCAGGGTAATGAAAGACAAGTACAGGAAACATAAAAAGGAGAATCAAAGTGTGTGTGCATGTGCGAATGCTAACATTAATTTAGTGAGGAGCATAAAATGCCAGTCGAGTGAGAAGAACAGAGAGGCAAGACAACAATAATGGCAAATTAAGAAATAAGCAATAAAAATGAAGCTGACTAATGGGGCAGAACAAGAGATGAAGGAGAATCAGCTGACCGAAGGAGGATTAACAAGACAGCACTTGGAGAATAAAAACACCAGTCAAAGTTGAGGCATTTTCTGACTTGTTTTTGGACCCCCATCTGCCAGCCATTGCATCTCCTTGGATTAGTTTGTTATCTCTTTTATTTTTATGGTCAAAACTGTTCAAGTTGGACATTTCTGTGTGTCAAAGTCTAATTTTGGGCCACATTTCTACTTCTGAAACTGCTTTAAACCAGCCTTTTCAATAACCAACGGGGGCATTAATGTGTCCCTCTTGTTGGTGATAAAAACCCATAACAAGACTAAAATTGCTTCAACTATCAGGCAGCTATTGAGCTACTGAGTGTGCCCTGTAGACTGACCTCTTTCAATAATGCAGTCGTAAGTCCCAACTCTGCCAATTTGTAGATTTAATATTGATTCTTTGTCTTTTATTTTCTTTTTGATGATTCTCTTCCTCTATTTGTCATCTCCGACTCTCACAGGCTGGACTGTGTTGACTGATGGAATAAAGTGAGAAAATTGAAACAAACTGCAAACAAAACTGCCTGTTATTAGAACAATAGACTGGTAGAGAAGGAGAAAAATAAGAGCCAAGAAGAAGAAAGAAGAACAACAGCCGAATAATAAGACAGGTAATGACGTGTCTGTTGATACAGCCACTGGCTATTCTGGCTGTCTGCCTCCAGTGTTCTCAGACAGACCAAAATTCAATATCTAGTTTAGCTATTTTCTTTTTAAGAGAGAGGGACCAGAGTATAACCGGGGGAACGGCAAACAAAGGCACAGCAGAGACAATGGAAGCCTGTTCCTGCTGCTTCAATCACTTCTGAAACTTCTCAAGTCTTATGGCCTCAGGTTCAATAATAATTTAACAACTATATTTGTTTAGAAAAGTGAGCACACACGCTGATGTACCGCGTCCATTTTGCCCTCTCTCGCTCTCCAACTGTAACTTTTAGCCTTAAAGTGTGGCAGAAAAGCAGCGAGAACGTCGACCAATGCGGGGGGAAAAAAATGGAGCGCAAAACAAAGGAAAAGACAGAAAGAAAGAGAATTAAAAATGAGATGAATTTAGTGAGTGATATACTGTGAGACAGTGCAGTGTAAGTGCATGAGAGCATTATACTATTGCCCTCATTGATGTGGAAGAGTACTGCAGTGCCCTTCATGTAGAGGAAAAGGCTAAGAGGATTCAGCTGGTCCCCAAGCACTGTGTGTGCCTGTGTCTTTGCACTGTTTGCAGGGTATGCTTATCAGGGTGGATGGCGAAGTTGCAATTCCAACACACACACACACACTAAGCAGAAGGTCGAGTTTGGGCGATAAAGCAGTGAGCAGGTTTCTCCCCTCCTCTCATCTCTCCATCTCTATTCTGGCCCATCTATCTCTCCGTCACTGCAATGGTGTGAATGTGCTTATGTGGGTCGCTGTGTTCACCTTCAGGCTGTAATTCACGATTTTCAAGGAACAAAGCCGCCCAACTGTGACACTGATGCACGTAAAACAGCCTGAGCAGGACTGCTTTTTTTTTTTTTTTTTTTGCTACAAAACCAAAACTCTAGCTGAACTCTACCTGTGACACCAATTAGTTAAAAGTAATGTAGAGAGACTATTGTGAGAAACAGGATTTATGGTCAGTACTCAACAGAAACTACTATCTAATGGTATCATTCTCACCAGGTGGGTGTCAAGGTCAAACTTTGAATTACAAAGTCATTCTCGATCTAAATTGCAAACTAGCATGGTTTGCCAGTTATCTTCCCACTACTGCTCTACTTCACCAAGCGAAACACAACCACCACCAACACAGAAACACGGCTACTGCTCAACGGTGAGACGTGGCCAGAATATGGGACTTAAACTAATTGTCCATGTATCTATCTATGGATTGTGTAGCAAAGGTGTATGACAATACAAACACCAAGATTTGTTTTTTTCCTCATGTGTGACTGTTAATGGTAACATTAGCAGAAGAAGTAACTATACTATGATAGTAAAACGCATTAAATATTTCTGACAGTAGCAGTAATCCAGATATGGGGCTGCCTCCTGCACTCGTGGTTTGTTTAACTACAGTATGTGGTGGGAAAAAAAAGCACCCGGGGGGCTGTTCACCGTCCCCACCGTCTGTCTGTCTCGCTGACCAGGAAACCACACCATGCATTATTCATTATGTCTGTAATGCATGGTGTGGTCTCCCCCGCACACAATCACACACATACTGTGCATGCTTGTGCCAAAGTATGAGAAAGAAAAACAAGTCAAAAATAGATGCAAAAACCAAACACATACAAATGCATGTCTGCAAAATAGGCCAAGATGAACAACAGAATGTGAGTCAAGTGTGTGAGAGAGAGACAGAGGTGGAGGGGGGGAAATGAGAGGAAGAGACATGGTCAAAGAGTGTGAGATGCAGTACTTGTGTAATCGGCCTCATGCCAAAATAATTCAAGCGTGATCAGAAATCAATGTGAGAGCATAGAAGCTGTGGAGAAATCCAATGCTGTCCTGCGGCCCTGAAAGGCAAAAATAAGACGTATAAAAGAGGCTCAAATGCATGAAGGATGCATTCTGTGTGCCTGTTTGTGTGTGTGAAGAATGCTAAATAAATTGATCCGAGTTGCACTGACCACAGATGTGCACAGAGAGAGAGAAGAAAAGAGACAACTAGTTAACACTTCAATTATCCACTTGCCACAGTGTGCTATTTATAGTGATACAATAAGAATTATTACACGGAAAAGAAAGCAAAATCCTCTTGATATTGCAAAGGTGTTGGATTTATTGGTATTTAATTAAAATGCTCACCGAGGACAGTGATTAAAACAGAGAGCTCTAAGATCTGTAGAGGTAGGCATTAGCAGGGCATCTGTGATGCCACGCTGGCACCGTGACTCATCAGCGCTCCACAACACAACCTCCTGCAGGTCTGAAGGCAGCCTGCGCCAACCCCCACCCATGGCAACCTGGTGCACACAGTGCTCATTTCACAATGTGGGGAAGGTGGGTGCGGGGGGACCTGGTTTAAGCACGAGTGGGCCAGGATTGGGTGCCATGCACAGGGGAGCAACAAGCATGCTACATGACACTGACACTCAGAGACACAGGTAAGTGCCTGTTTGTGTTTATGTGTGACAATTACAATGTAAAATACTAACCCATCTTTGTTTTGTTTATTTTGTACTGAATTAATCCTTTTTCATTGTCAAGATTTCTTTTCAACTACAGTTGAAACTTCAGGTGAAACGAGCGGTTCTAAAATGTGTTAACGGATGAAATACACAACAAACTGTCTATCAAACTATAAAGTAGCAACTCGACCATGGCTGCTCCTGCCTTGTTTGAAAACATTGTCAGCAGTCTGGAAACAAGTTTTCAGAGTGGAATGACTTGGAATAATGATGTGTGGTTCTAACTCCAAATCACTTTGGTTTTAGGTTCAGTGAAATGTAAAATAATCCATCACAAGTGCATAAGACACAATTTAGTTTCTAAAAACAAATTGTTGTATGTTGTAGTTACTTACAACAAGCTTGCTGGCAATCGTCTTCAGCTTTCTGAACTTTATATATGAATACAAAAATAAACAAGATGAAAATGTAAAGGAAAAAAAAAAGCCAGGGCACTCTTTATGTATGCACCTGCTTTCATTAAATGCCAACAAGAAAGTGAGAGAATGTAAGCCATGAGCATTTCTAAGTGTGAGATGGAGAGAAACTGCTGTTGAGTAGGCAGCAAGGGCAGTACAGTAGATGAGAGACCACCCAGACTAAATGAGGTCAATAGGACTGACGGTGTACGTAGGTGGGAACAGTACACTGAATATTACTGTCCACTTAGCCCGCTCTCGTCCCTGCTCAATCAAACCCTCCATCTCTGCTTCACCTGCTTTTCTTTTTCTTCCTTCCTCTCTCATCTGGTGATCAGTTACACAACTGCAAATATATACAACAGTGGTTCCAATCAGGGGGCTTTCCTGTGCTGATTAATGAATGCTAACTAACAAAAAAAAAAAGTTTCGGAGCCGGTTAGTCCAAGATAAAATATTACATACAGCACAAGTAGATGCATTTGATATCTATCCTTGAAAAATGTGATACCACGTGTAAGCCATTGCTCATCTTTAAAAAAGGGCTTTTAACTTTAAAGTATGATGCATCTTACTTTCACGGCAGCGTCACACTTTCATCGTAGGCATTAAATTTTCCACACTGCTGCCATCTCAGTTAAGAGTGATGCTCATTAAACGTACAGTATTTTAATGAGGTGCTGGGTATAGTTCAAATTTTATTTCACTGACTTATGTCTTTAACTAACCACCACTGCACTACTAATTATGTCCTGTGTCTAGCTGACTCATCCCAGATAAACACGTCAATGCAGTAAAATTCCTCTGTTCGCCTCCCTCCTGGTTAGGCTGAGCGTTTGAAGTTGCCACCCAAAAAGCATAAAGAAAATCAACAGAGAGGCTCAGTGACTGAGATAGTGAATGGATGTTTTTTTGTCAATGGAAGGTGGGAGGTGAGAGAAATTAAATGGAAGACATCAAAAAATAAAAGGGAAATGTCTGGGGAGTGGTGTTTACCAATGTGTTTTCTTTTTTTCTCAGAATTCTGTGCTGCTGTTTCGGTTCCACGCTGGGAACGGGAGCAGTGTCTGTCAGAGATTAACACTACACAGAGAGAGTGGGGGGGGGGCAGACAGACAGACAGACAGACGGAAAGAGAGACAGAGAAAGAAGGAAAGAAGGGAGGGAGGAGGGAGGGAATAGAGGAAGACAGAGCAGATAAACAGAAACGTGATTTTTGAAAAGGGGGAGTCTGAAAGTGAGAGAAATGTTTAAAAAGCAAGAGAGAGCAAGCAAGAGACGCAGGGGGAATGAGGGGTGTTGGGGGGTTTATAAATAGAGGAGACAGAAACCAGGGCCTCTCCCCTCACTGGATGCCACATTAATTATGCGTGTCTGCATCAGGAGAAATTAAGACATGGCTGTTTGGCAGTTTAGAGAGAGAAATTGAGAAAAGAGGTGATAGGGAAAAATAGCAGGCAAGGAGGGAGAGAGCTACAAGCGAAAGTCAGACAGAGATTTAAACCTGGACACCAATGACGAGGAGGGAGACGAGAGTGAGCGACAAATGAGTGGAAAAAGGAATGGCGGAAAGAGAAAAGGCTATTAGTGAAAGACCAAAACAGCAGCACAAAGGCATGAAAAGAGCAAAGCATGCTCATGTCTGCACCCAAACAATTTCAAAGAAGACAAGAAAAAGAGAACAGCTAATTACAGAGTAGTGAAATATGGAAGTGTGTGTGTATGTGTGTGTGTGTGTGTGTGTGTGTGTGTGTGTGTGTGTGTGTGTGTGTGTGTGTGTGTGTGTGTGTGTGTGTGTAAAAGCATATGGACCATTAAGTTAACATGTCATCAGATCAACAAAGCCCTTGAAAGCTCAAAATGGCTGTCGAGCAGCGTAAGCCACAAAAATATTTTATGAATTCAAATAACTACGCCACCAAAACCCAAATCAAATGTGATTCACGTGAGGGCATCTTTGGCACTTCCTTAAAAGCTCCCGCAATCAGATACTATTCAGACATGCATCAACAGCAGAAACTTATGCTAATGAAATCAAATGATCCATATTCATGTTCGAGTGTCACACACCTTAATAACCTGTTTCGGTTACGCTCACTGTGCTCGACAGGGTAAGGAAAGTTCTTCCTTTCCATCGTACATCATGTCTTTAATTCTGCTGCTGCTGCTAACTCGTCTCTTGTTAGAGCTCCTGCACTTCCTCTCACCTCTCTGCTCTTGCTTCTCTCATGCAGAGAGAATCCCGTTTCACTGTCAGGCATTGTATAACATTAGACTATCATTTGACTGTTTTCCAGCTAGGTGTGTGTGTGTGTGTGTGTGTGTGTGTGTGTGTGTGTGTGTGTGTGTGTGTGTGTGTGTGTGTGTGTGTGTGTGTGTGTTCCAGAGCTAACAGAGAGACCCAATCTGATTTTCTACACAGGGATTTTTTTTTCAGCTAATAACTTTCTTTTGGATAATGATTTTGCCAGCTCTTATGTGTGAATGCTTAACTGTGTTATCTACTTGAACGTGTCCCTTTGAGAGTGTGTGTTTGTGTTCATATTAGCCCATAACAGCAGGTCAGTGCAACCAGCCAAACGGCCCCCGCACTGGGCTCAGGACTCATTATGTGGCTCGGTCCCGCCTGCTAACTCCCACCTACCTGTGAAAAACTTGCTGACAACACCAGTGACTGGCAAGGGAGAAAATGTGTGAGAGAGTGTGTGCGTCAGTGTGTGTGTATAGGGTAGAAGAGGTTATGGGCATGATAACGAATGCTTAATTTATCTGAGCACATACAGAAAAAAAAAAGTGTGGCAAAGCATGTTGTTGTGTGCATCTATGTATCTGCAAAAATAAGAAAAATTCACATCAACCTGTACCTGCTACAGCACCTCTGCTCTGAGTCATAGAACATTTTGTCAATCAAAATCCCCTGTTGCTTGCATCAATTATTTCACAGCCGAGGCTTTCTTGATACAACCTATATTACTGGTTTGTACACACCACCGCACACACGTACACACTCTGACACCAGTCCACATCCAACGCTGACCAAGGCTACATTTCCATGACAATTAACACCGGAGGACAGTGGAGTCATCCACCCTACGCAAAAAAAACCTTTAAAACGGAGATAGGAATGGAGAGGGGGAGTAAAAGAGAGCAAGAGAGAGGGAGTGTGTGGCTTGGATAAGTGGTGGCAGGATTATAGCTAGTTCCATCATGGCTTTGGTCCGTTCACTGCTTCTTATAAAAACCTATTAGCATGTGAATGAACAGCCACACAGTGGATGGAGTTTTCTAAAGCCCAGGAGCACTGATCCACTATCAGGTGAGCTTTCTATAAACTGGGAGTAAGTGGGGAGGATGGTGTGTGTGTGTGTGTGTGTGTGTGTGTGTGTGTGTGTGTGTGTGTGTGTGTGTGTGTGTGTGTGTGTGTGTGTGTGTGTGTGTGTGTTTTGAGGGTAGTCAATTTGATTGACTATCAGACTTTTGTCTGGATTTTTGTTGAGATTTTAAAGCACTCAAAGTAGGAGTACAGTGCTTTAAATGCTGTAATAACTCTCACCTGAAAGTAAACTATCTAGACAGCCTATTAAAACCAGTGACCTATGTTCGTAAAAACTGTCTTGACAATATAACAGATTGTCATTTTTTTGACAAAAAGAGATGAAAACTACTTGACATCAGAAACAGAGAAACTGTCAAAGGTCAAAGAAAAAAATGTTTTTGGTGTATATCTGGACAAATGTGAATGTGAAAATGTGAATATCCGGACATTTTTAAACAAACATCTAAAAGAAACAAGAAAAAAATCCTGTCTACACAACATAAATAAATTACTGTCTTGTGTTAATAAAAAATTGCAAATGTGAGAATAATCAGTGGTATATGTGATTTCCTGAGTTTTAATCTCTGTTGCCCATATAAAATGGGTCTGGATCTTCACAGTGTAGCAATCACACAAAAACACAGGGAGGCTCCATGTTGGGAAAAAGACTTCATGCCAAAGTAGCTGCTGTGATTAACAGTATCTGTTATTAAAAGTATAACAGACATTCTTCTCACGTCTCTGAACCAAAATGATCTTATGTTCAAAGCAAACTATACTTGGACTGTGAGTGTGAAAGTAAAATGCAGAAATGTAGGTGCCAAAGTAGCAGAACATCAAGAGTTTCCAAAACAGGACTGGGCATTGAAACAATAACAGACATGTTGAGATCAGGGCCAGAATGTCCCGCTATAGTGCTTACCTCTCTTTGCAGCACCAGCTCTTTGGTGAACAGCATGGCCTCATCACTGAAGGGTTCAGCCACCTGCATGCCCCCAGGCAGATTCCTGGAACTGCGTGGACATTCAATACCTAGCCAAAGACAACACAATTGCAGGAGTTAAAAGGACAGCACAGCAGCTAATCAAAAACAGCAAGATGTCCTGAATAGCTTAAAATTTATTTGGCATGAACAGTCAGAAAAGACCAGGGAACATTAATGGATCTGTTTGTCAGAAATGAAATACTCTGGGAATTCATATAAATATCTGAAAGTCAGTGAACAGACTTGTAGCCACAATTTCCAGGAAACTCTAGTGCTCCCGACAACATCAAGCATCCTTCTCATCCCTCTCAGCAGGTCAAGCTCAAAATCACTTAGAAACACTATTTCACAAATGCATGTCAGTGAGTGACACAATATAGATTAGCCAGCTACATTATCATCTACAGTAAATGGATAATTAGTCATAAAGGGGTCAATGCTGAGTGCCTAAATCACTTATGTATAAACCGTTTCCACTGAATGCCAGCCTTAGTGGAATTTGCGTCTTTGGGGCCCTGTGACATCAACTTTGGTGGATCTTCAGAGCCTCTT
This sequence comes from Seriola dumerili, assembly GCF_002260705.1. Lineage (NCBI taxonomy): Eukaryota > Metazoa > Chordata > Actinopteri > Carangiformes > Carangidae > Seriola > Seriola dumerili. The sequence continues at coordinate 6,632,530 of NW_019174393.1, forward strand.
TTATAGAGTTCATGTAGGAATGGATAAGCTCCAGGGCAGTGGTGGGAGATAGAGGAATGAGTGGGTATAAAGGCACCGTGAGACTGTACAATTTCTACATGTTCACCCTGTTTAAAAAAATATACTGTGATAAAAGATGGTGTATGCAAGAAAGGTATATGCATAACAGAGAATTTCTGTATTTGAAAGTGAATGGGACTGGGCTGTAGGGTAGCGTGAGTGTGCTGATCTAAGACTTACAGAAAGTTTAAGTTCTGTGCAAAGTCTTCAAATACACTATGAATTTTGCATGTGCAGCCTCAATTGGAGGAGCATACCTAGCTTCAACTGAGACTCATTCTTTTTGTCTTATCCCCCTTAGGACTTAATATGTGTGTGCATGCAACATGTGCTGCAGTGCACACTGAACAAGCCAACACTGAACATCAACTATAGTATAATAGGAGCTATACATTAATGTTAAGCTCCTGTTCTCTCCAAGTTTTTGAATTAATATAAATCTACATGCAGTAGCAAACATGTTGGTGCAGAATAACCTAATGATAGTTTCACTTTTCACTCAGGAAAATGATGCTCAAAATCCAATTGAGCACTTAAAATACATGTGTGCACTAAAGGAAGTATGAGCTGATGTCATCGTTTCCCCAAATAAGAAGAATACACATTTTTCACTGGTACTTCCGTCTTCAAACTTGTCAATACAACGGTGCTTTGCAGTGACATTAATCTGGGACACGGTGTACCAGGTGTGTCTAAAGCTCGGCTGCTGTTCTCTCTGTAAGTGCTAACAGAGGAAATCTCTCAAGATCTGCTCCGCAAGCCACATTTGTATTATTAATCTGTTGAGGTTTTGTCCCTGAGCCCTCTTTAAATATATAGCTGGATTTTTTTTTTTTTTTTTTTTTTTTTTTTTTTATTTAAGAAAGTTATGGAGCTGAATCAAATATTTGATTACTGCACTTAAAAAAAAGGTTACCTCTTTAAAAGGTGATTTTTATGTTTATATTTTTTGTTTTGTTTCTGTGCTGTACATGTTTTTACCCTGTCTTACTTTTTTGACAGCAAGTTATACATAGTCAGAAGCAGATAACTGCCACTGTTTTACATAATTGACTACAAGAAGACCACCACAGCCAGACAAAAGTGTGACCAAACCGTTGCAGATTATCTTAGTATAACGAGGCAGCTAACCTAACAAGCATGCATTGGTTGCATGGTTGTATAACTCCACAAAAGACACAACTAGCTCCTGTATTCTATAATTTTCTTTAGTACTTTCTGCCCCCTATATGCTCCTGTCAGTCCCATTTACGAGGACAAGAACAGGAGACATCAGCGTATTCACACCGGCAGGGAAGAGAAAATGACCCAGGAAAGGCAAAATGAGGCCACAGGACAGTCAGCACCCAGGCGTTATGAAGAACTGTTGAGTCAACCTTCTGTAAGACATAAAGGTGTTCAGTGTACGGCCCTCAACATTAAAACCAATTTGACAAATGCAAATTTCAACACTTTGCCTGAACTTTTTGTATCTTTTCACTGTAGCTCTAATATTTTTGTTTCTGTAACCTAAGTTCTTGTCTTTATTATTGGTACTGCATTAAAACAGAACTGCAAGCTGTGATAAAAATGTGTTGTGTTTTATATTTATCTAAAACAAACCTAAAGATTGTTGCAGTTATCAATGCACAGTTGAATATGCCATGTCGGTGTGATATTAGGTCTCTTTCTATATTCAAATGTTCAATAAAATACAATAAAAAATAAACCTTTCTGAAGAGCAGAGAGGAGGAGGAGGAGGAGGAGGAAGAGACACTGATGGCCAAGATCATCTGAAAGTATTTATAGAAGTGGACCAGGACAGGGCTTCCACATGGGACACTGTGGCTACAACAGTGCCAGAATAAAGAGGAGGAGAGATGGGGGTTGCAGAATAAAGGAAAAGAAAAAGACAAGAGAAGAAAAGAAGTGGGAGGAGTTAATACTGCACAGTCTTAGCAAAAACTGGTGGATGAAGTAAGTGCTGAGAGGGGGATATTTTAGTTTCTGCTTGGGTTGTCCAGGCCTATGATAAGGGCCGGAACTGTGTTTTTCTCTAGCATAATTCACAGAAAAGAATACTGAAGAATGTAATACACAAAGAGGTTTAATTGTATAGCAGATACAGTACAATGTCTCAAAGGGCTTTATACGTCCTCAGGAGCAAGCACATGCAACCCAAACTAAGCTCTTTAAGGCAGAAACATTCCCCAAAAATCTAATAGACTAAGAAAAAGCAATAGGATTATTATCCAAAAAGGGGTTATTATAGGTCAAATACTAACGTAATAATCCTAAATAAGAAGTTCACCAACATAAGTCAAAGACATAGGTCCGTATCTGCGATCCAACGCTCACTGACATGCTCGCCTAAAATGACTTACAGCTTTCCTAACTGCACTCAACATCCTCCAACTCCCACAGATGTACGTACACACCCACACACACACACACACACACACACACACACACACACACACACACACACACACACACACACACACACACACACTGTAGTGTGCTCCTGCAGCATTTAAACCAAGCCAGGGAGTCACTTAGCACAGCCAATTTGAACCTGAGCTGTGATACATAACTCATGCCTGACACCAAGATAAACATCTGGGTCAAACTACAGGATATCCATCTTATCTGATCTCCGAGATAAACAAGACATATACTGAACTGATCACTCCTGACATCACACTGCACACATAAGCAAACACACAGGACCCTGTTGTACAGCATCACAAGCTGTTCCTCATACTGGCCTGAAGCGCACACCCACATGTCAATCATCCCATTTGGTCTGTAAGACATGAGTATTAGAATTCTCATTTTAAAATGTGTTAGCACAGTTAGCAATGACTGCTCGTTGGAACAAATGAATGCACAACTGAATAAACAGATTAAAGAATCAATTTATGTTGTTTCCCAATTCTGCACCCCAACACCTAGAAGACGACAAGCTATCAACCCTTTCATTTAATAATGCAGTGGGTTTGTATCTCTTGTCCCACCATGCTTCTCTCCCCTTCTCTGCTATAAAAGCTCCGGCTCAGAGATGGGCAGGGAGGCCCTGTGGAGAACACGTAACGTCTTAATCTGTGATTTGGGGGAGAGACATGCGCCGGATGAAATACTGCCTGCCGCCTTTGATCAAACACACACCTTTTTTGCTCAAGCATGCACACACATAACTGTCTGTTCTTCCACTCACCATCAGCATCAATATTCTTATTTAAGCCTCAACAAGAAATCAAATGTGTGTATATCCAAAAATGTAAAACTATTCCTTTAACTGTTGTTTTTATAATCTAACTGCCATACTATTCAACTGCAGTAAGACTAATCAAACACTTACAGAAATGAATTATACAAACAATGCTGGTAGGTGACACACAGTGTGTACCTATTCAGCCAGAAGTGATCTAGGTTCTAGTTGTCATTCTTCTCACAAACCAAAAAAAAAAAGAAAACTGACTGGATGAATTCATATGCATTCATTTCTGCCCAGCAGTTTCTTTTCTAGTATATTTTTTATATTTTTTAATTGAATGTATTTTCAGTTGACCCGACAGCGTGAAAAGGATTGAATCGACCTCTCTTCCTCTGGTAACCAAGCCGAGATAATGAGCTTCATCTTGCAGAAATGGGTGTGGAGGGAGAAATGTAGCAATGTGCGGCTGCTGTGAATTAGTGTCGTCGCTGCAATTTATACAAATATACATCATGTCGGTAATTTCGGTACCAAGACTGTGCATATTGATTAGTCTCTGACTTTTTGTTTATATCCTGCCAGACGCTTTGTGCTCTGGCCTTTGGTATGTCTGCAGGTATAAATGGATCCTTGCAGCATGCAGTCAGCTCAGTATGAATGCCATTAGTGTCCATATTTTTAATGTTATTAAGTTACTAATTCTTGGTGTTTGACGGGCTGTTGACAGGACATAATTAGCACTGCGACAGGCAAACAAACAAAGACCTAAAAGCTGGGGAGGTGCGTAAGTGTGTGCACTGGTGTGTTATTTCAAGTCTAACAGTCAGTTTTTTTCCCTCCTCTGCCATCACAAGTCAGTTCCAAGCAGGGAGTTCAGCCATGGGTGAAAGATGCAGGTGGGCATCACACAGAGGTTAGAGAAGGGTGATTGGGGTAGAGTACTGAATGGTAGAAAGACGAAAGGAGCGCACTGTTACGAAAAAATCCTAGGATTTTATAACTATCCCTCTCTTTTATCCTCTCAATCCATCCCTCTTCCTCACCATCACCTCGCTGCAGCTCTTGAATGTGAGGCCTCATTACCTCAGACAAGGCAGAAATGAATTCCTCTAAAGCATACATCAGTGTCGAGGGAATTATTCAACATTATATTTCTAATCTTTAATTTGTCAAAATAAATTCTTCCAATTTCAATGACATGGTCTTTTAAAAAAAACTACCCCATGGCCTGGTCTGTTGTCTGTGCATAGCTGGTTGGATAATGCAACCCAAATAATGAGTTGTTGGCTAAAGAAAGACCTCTGACAAGTTACTAATGCTTAGTAAAACTGCAGTTTTCTTGCAGACCATGATTCACCGAAGCACATACAGTATGTGTGTCCACCATCACTAGACAGCAGCATAAATTCTAATGCACAGCAAACTCAATTTGTTATTTATTAAAGTTCAATATTAGCTGTAGGTTAGACGTGAGCATATTTGCAGGGACTGAGATTTTTACCTCTTGCAGCAGGCACAGGGGTTATGGTGGATGACTGATGCGTCTGTGAGCTGACAGCTCACAGCCTATGTTTAGGTTCAAGATTATAGCTTATACTGCTGTAAATTTAACACCAATGAAGTGTTATTAACCAAAGTTATCATTTCTTCCTCACCAGCAACACCATCAGGTGACAGGCCTTAAAATGTGTCTCAAGGCGTCCACACATCCTGGCCCCAGGTTTCTAATAAATGTGTGAATCTCAATGAGATGCAGCGCTGCAGACCCAAACAAGGACACCAATATATAGAGGTCACAGCAGAGCACAACAACATTTTATTTGTAGATTTTTTTCTGACTGACTTGCAGCGACGCTAAACTTTTTTTTTTTTTTGCACACAGACATATTTTGGGGGAACAAGTCTACAAATTTTCTGCTCCACTTCTCCACCATCTTTCCATCTCCTGCACTCACACACTGCAGGAAGTGAACCAGGTGTACACACGCTCACAAACACAACCGTATACACACACTCAGATATCAAAAATCAGACAAATGGCACTAAGCCACACACTGTGTGATGGCTAATGCTTCGTGCTGACACTGTAAATCTCTGTGTCCGAGTGATGGGTGTTTCATCTTTTTGACAGACTGCTGCTCAACATACCTTTCTGAGTAACTTTCAAAGTACACTTCACCTGCTGTGGCCTCCATCTGAAACTCTGTGAAAGCTACTGAAGCCAGTAAACTTTTACAGCCTTTTCACTGCTCGGTCTCCGTTAACTTCAACAGGCCTTTATACCCACGTACTTCACATCAATTGTACTTTTTTGTCTTCTCTTTTACTGCATCCCCTTCTTTTTATCCCTCCTCTGTCCTTTCTGCCTCCACGCCTCTTACTTCACCTCCTCCTCCTTCTCCTTTCATCATCCTTCTATACCATCCCCCCACCCTTCTTTTCGTTTCAGAAACAGGATGACTCCTTTACCCTTATCAAACTTGCATACGCAAGTGACACTGCACAGGCCAGCAAGTGAGGGGAGAAGAAAGGAAAGGTGATGTGGGAGGGAAGGGAGCTTCCGTTCAACTCCTGAAGCACACCTCCGGCCCTCTTTGAAGCACAGGCTTCTCTTGCTACCCTTTGTTTCCTCATCCCTGTTTTTCTTTAAGCACTGTCTTTGTCCATCAAGGAAAACTCTGGAAAAGGAAGGAGACTATATGCAGGGAAGATACTGAGTCTTTGAGGAGCCTCACTGGAGAAAAAAATCCTTGCAATGAGTGGGGTTCGGTGTTAAATCAGGACAAATAATATGGCTAAAACAAGGGAAAGAAATGCTGCTGGCGAAGCAGGCTAGGAGTTCAGATTCAAAGATGCCTGTACTGTGGTTTTTTTGCTATTATAATTTTGACTTGCAGTGTTACATCACTTACTGCCTTGGGATCATTTCATTTGCAGCACTACTTTAAACAGTTTGTTCTTCAATGGCCTCCCACGACATTTTGAAAGAATAAAACTCTGGCCATGATGAATACAATATGAAGAAAACATGGCTAATGAAACGGATGACTAATGCAAGACTTCTTTTAACCACAGCATCCGTTGAATATATTCTCCATTTGTCTGCATGCAGTCAATGTTTACTCAGCACATTGGGATTACTAAACAAGACAGCTCAGCTTATAGAAAACATCTTTTAACCTTTAACACAAAATAAATGGGGTGATTATAAGTGATGATGATACTTAGCTTTGTAAAAGTAATAGGAAGTTATGATTAAACTTAGTTGTAAAACCATTGTAATGTAACACAATGTATTATTAAGGCTTTCAGTAACTCGTCTGATGTATGTGTATGCGTACATACACAATGCATTACATGTGTGTCAATGTACACTTTACAAAATCTCTTTTAATTGAAAAGCTTCACTATTAACTACAAAGAAATGTAATGAACATGTACGCAATCACATCCTGCACAGGATACAACACTGCTACTGTAGGTCTGATAGGCCTGTTTAACTTTAAGGTACTGTGCTTATCTAAAACATACATGTCTAAGATCAATTCTCAACACCTCATTCTGTCACCGATATGCAATCGTTTTAAGAGAAAAGAGCCTCTGCTGTTTCATACACAGATAAACACAAGAGGCTTGGAGCGGCCGATTTATCATGCACGTCATTTCAAACACAGTCCATGGTGCAGATGATGGTGACTAAAACATGGAGCGATAACTTTGACAGGAAAGAGAAAGTGGAAGGAGATAGGGAGCGCATGGAGATCACAGGTAGAGAGATAATAAGAGGATGTCTGTGCCTTCATTTCATGTATGGTTAAAGGTTTAACATCACTTATCACAAAGAAAACCATGCATACAACAACATGCAGGCGCAGAAACACTGACCACCCACCAGACGTAATATTTTATCTCATAAAAATCTAGTCTCTGAGAGAAGAAAACAAGATGAAAAGTGATGACAAGAAAAAGCACACACACACACACACACACACACACACACACACCTATAAGGAGAACGTTCTTCAACTAATACAGAGGAGTCTAATTGGAACAGAAGTTAAAAATACACAAGATAGCAAAGGGGATCATTTGTATCAATCGGCACTAATGCAGCCTAATGTTTATATTGTAGACAATATGTGTTGTCTCATTTCCAGCAGATGAATCTTTTCTTCTGGGGACAACCCTAATCAAATCTGCACAGGGGCTATCAGCTCTAATGTGCTTCTTACGATTTGCTAATAACCTTTGATTGAATAAAATCATTCCAAAAGTAGACTATGTAATCACCATCTCACACATACCTAACATTATGTTCTAAGTGTTTACACTGAGCACTCTTATTAAGCGAGAAATTTGAAACGCAAACCAGTGTTATAAAGAGCTTACATGCTACTATGTGCAGATTGCTTATTGGCAGGGGTCATGTCAATACATCAAGTAGCAGGCAGTGTGAAAAAGATGTGATTATGAAAACAATCAGTGGAGAGCAAAGACAATCAGAAGCAAATTACAAAATTAATGCATCAACAATCCAGCCACACATAATTAAACTGAATCAGAGTTTGTCAGAAATACATTGTCCTACTGGAAATGGAGAGGAACTGTATGGCGGGCAAATGTCAGACTGAAATGGAAAAGCATTGAAACAGATTTTTATTGCAACAATAACAAAGAGTATCATCTGCTGTGGAAGGGATAAGCAGTCTCACCATTCCCATGATCTGAGAGGATGTGCAAATCATTGTTGGCTGCCAAGATACAGTCTCAGTGTTTTTATTACTAGCACAAACTGTCAAGACAGTCAAGGAGCGTAAATAAACGACTGGACCTGCTATCAAACACTGTGTATTTCATCCCATCTGCATCTTGCCCTAGACTTCATACTGTTGTTTTTCAGCCTAGAAATGGGTAGAAAAGACAAAAAAAAAATGGACGCATTTCTCTCTAGAGCGGCAACAATGGATCGTGTTACATCGATTAATCTTTCCTGTTATTTTCTCAATTATTTGTTTTGGTGTCACTGCCTGTGATGTGAAGCTTTACAGTCTAAGATATAAAGTTTTCACAATACGACCTTCTCAGATACTTTAAGTGTAAGAGATAAATAGAAAAAAAGGCAGCAACAAGTGGGTTTTGCGCTTCATCAATGAAAAGAAATTATCAAGTTCATACACCGTTAAAAAACTGCCAATCCATGGGAGTTTTAGCCTCCCTTTACCTCTACACGGTGGCCAGTTTCTAATGAAGATGACAACTGCAGATAAGCGGTGAAGACCAGAGCAGGAGTGTATTTCAAACTTGGCACAGAGCCAGAGGAGGGGTGGGGGGAGAAGTGAGGTCAAAGGGGACACATGCTTCACGACAACCCTGGTGTTTTGAAAGAGAGTGAGCTGTGGTTGGCCAAGATACGCAGCTACCCTCTTGCCCCGTCACGGTTGGCTGCTAAAAGGTGTGGCAAGGGCTTGAAGTCTGACTTCCTCGCTGGTAGGAGTCACAACATGGCACATTCTGCATGCACTAGCTGCAATACATACACACTTTGAAAAGAAAAAAAAAAAAAAAAAGATATGTAGATGAACTTTTCCACAGCAGCAACTAATGCCTATAAAACAGACCCAGAAGTGAGTCAGTTGGAGGACTCTGAATTAAGCGACCTATGCATCAGGAAGGTAAAAGAGCTCTACCCACCGGCAAGGAGGAATGTGATGAGGCAGGTTTCTTTGGGCATGTACAGCTTGAGGCGGGAGCCGCTGAAGACGTATTCTACCACAGCTTCTGACCGGCCAGCCCTCTGCAGGAAGGGCAGGAATTGCTTGGCTTTCTGTGTTTCCTAATGGATTAAGAGAGAGACGGAGAGATATGACATGAAATAGTAAACAGTTTTTTTAGGACAATTCATTCACAGACAGAGTCTAATGATTTTCTATTTGTCAAAATTTACAGTATAATTCTTTTTGACGGACAAAGACACCTTGATAACACTGTGCAAAGAAGGTTTTTTTCAAGTGAGTGCTGAAAAAAGAAAGCACTGAAACCATTTGTCAAAAAAAGTGTGACAAAAATCAACCTGGATACAGCATCTACAAAAAAAACTCAGCCAAATAAAATATAACCAAAATAGACAAGATGGACCAAATTGGTTTATTGACGACAGAATCTGTGGGCTTTTTCCAGACATCTTTAAATCTTGGTCTGGCCTAATGAAGTCCACTCCGCTTCTCAGTGACACGTCTGGAACCTCTTGCAATCAAAAATAATTCTCTCCCTTCCTGCCTCCATCTCTGTCTGCAAGGGTGAGTCACTAGCGCTTATTGGTGAGCACAGGCCAAAATTACAAGCAGAGCTAAATCATGTGTATTCAAGCAGGGCCGGTGATGCAGGGGAAGATTCATAAACGATAAAAAAAAAAAATAGTAATAATAATAATTTAATATGTGCCTACTCCAGGCATGAGCATGTAGGCACAACAGACCAGTGAGTCACAGAGCAGTGTTTTGTGTGTGTGGCAGTGGACATGGAAGCAAGAGCAAAGGCTCAGAGGGAAGACAGAGTTTAAACAAGGAAAGTCAGACCTGAAAAATATGTTCTCCATTTTCTACTGTAAGTGGATAGAGGAATTCAGACTCGTACCAAACCAAAAATAACAAAAACACTGATGGGACATGTTTTAGGTGAGATTTTCTTTCAACACAACACATTAAGCAGTAACAGAAAAGATGGACATCATGCAACAGATGTCATCAGTGGGACTCAAAAACAAGACATTGTGAGTAAAGGCTATATGTTTTAGCCATGAGATGCACCACCTGAACTCCACCCACTTAAGTCCAGAATAGTCCCTTGAGTGGGAGACAACAACAAAACCAAACACTTCTCGTTCACACAAAAACATTTGCAGCACCTGCAGTGTGTGGGCTGTGCAGTCTAACTTGGTTCAGAAAAAAGGAAGAGACATGAGAGGACCTCATTATGCAACCTTTAGAGGTATGAGGTGAGTCAAGTGCTTTATCCACTCTCCTCCCACCACCTCTGTTCATCTCCTACACTATACGTTTATAAACCTATCTCTGCTCTATTTGTGACTGCATCCCACTCAATGTACATAATCCCTTTCAGCAAACCTTTACCACCGAGCTGACGTATAGGAGTGTGTATTTCCATGTGTGTGTGGGGATGTGCCTCTGCACGCGTACAGTTGTGTGTGGGCGTGTATCACAGAGGAGAAAAGAAAAGAGGGGAGGGAGGGGAAGGATGTGGGGGTTGGGAGGCAATGTTGCTATTTCTGTCCTTTTATTAGAATGCTCATTACATTAGCCTAGCCAAACAACTGGTGCATGCGTGTGCGCACACACGCCTACTGGCGCTGGCTGGCAACAATCCTTGACTGTGCTGCAAATCCTGTGTGTCCTTTTGGAAACTGACAGAAATGTTAAGCGAGGGGAGGAGCTGGAGGTGCATATAACGGCACTGTCTTGAACCGCTGACACAGTGGCGCTAATAAGGGAGAGTTTAGAGGCTCCATGGTGCTGATGTGCATGTCACACACAAACACATGACACAGCACAATCATGTGAAAGTATACAGACCACTACAGCCTTTGCAGGGTTACTGGGACAGTTTTTAATGAGTTAGACGTGTGAAATCTCCAGTCGGACGTAAGGGCTGGCATATATTGCTTTTTCTCTATGTTATTAAAGTAAATTAATTATTGAGCACCTCCCTCTGCATCTACTCCCAAGTCATTGCTACACATAGGATGTGGTTAATTTAACTAGTTAAGTAGGGTCGGGGTTTTATAAGTATAAAATGCACTAAAACCCCTGATGAAACAGCAGAGTTACTCAGTCAGCACAACAATTCCCCACCATAATTATTTTTTACAGGGTCCAGTAATTTATCTGTCCTGCTGACACAATAAGACATAGGGAGGTTATGATGGTGACGATGTGGAACAGCATAACATCTGAGAGCAGTTGTGCAAAGGAACATCTGACCTATTAGCAAGATTCTAAAGTTCTCTTGGGTTTAATAGTTTTAATAACTTAGCTTGGTCAACTGCAAGCTGATGACACTTTAACCAGCAACTTGGAGAGCATGTTCATGACCAGAAAATATGGTTGATCACTCTTTAAAAAAAAAAAAAAAAAAAGACTAATACAGAAAAAGAGAGCCTGATTAATTTAACCACATGTCTCTCCTGAGCCTACAAGTACAAGTAGTACAAGAGAGCTCAAGTGAGAGAGACAATGAGGTGCTAATGTTTCTGAAGTTCAATTTTGAGTCATTCACAGTAGACCATCTAATGCCTTATCATAATGTAGAAGAGATGGCCAGTCGACAAGTACAGAGATACAAAAAGGCACTCAAAAGATTCTGAACAAAAGAAGGTTACAGCTGTTACATCACTATTTTTATGGTTTTATACAATTTCCAGTTATTAGATGATTTCATAAAAAGTGTGAGGGTGATAACACAGTTAACAGCTGAGGTCATTTCAAATAAGCGTGACTTCTGACATGTTTGTAGGTGGAAACTGGGTGAAGGATTATGCACTTGTTGCACTAGCAAATGCTGTAGGTTTCTCAGGTAATCTACACGAATGGGGATAGGACATGGGTGAATAATGTAAACTCTATAAGGCCTTGCCAGAGAAGCTCCTCACGATCAAGGGAAAAAATGAATTTGTCAGAAGAAAAGACACTGCAATCCATGCCCTCCCTAACCCAACGAGGGAGTTAGTGGAGGCAGAGGTTGCAATAAACTGAAAATTGGGGGAGAATAGAAAAAATAAATTGAAAAAGACAGAGCAAAAAAACGAATACATCTAATCTTCAGACAGTTACGTAAGACATTACCACATTTGATATTACTCAGGTAAAAAAAAAAGGTGAATTGTCCAAATGACTTCAATTTTCAATACTAAAAATAAGCCAACAGCAAGAAGAGTGTCTAACAAGCTACCATAACCATTATGGTGCCAGCATTTAGAGTCCTTGTCAGTGCCACCAGTGCACATTTCATTTGTCAGTGCCCTCCATGTGAGCTCATCTAACCCAGCCACTCAGTTTCACAACTTTAGAGTGATACAAAACTGTGGCATACGGTGAGTTAATAAAGACTGCACTTGGGTATAGAAGTGCACTGACACCCTGGAGGTCTACACTTTTCCTGGTGGGTAGGGGAACCTCAAAAGGTGGTTAAAGGAAATATAGCTTTAGGAATAAAAAGGAGTCTCAATAATTAATACTACAACTAAAGCATGCCTGACAGAATTCACATAATTACAGTCTCAAGGAGAGAGTGAGCATGAGGTGAGCAGAAGTCAAGAAAATATATGGTGATCAAAGTAAACACAAAAAAAAAGCCATAAAACAGAAACACATGCTGAAAAAGAGTGAGCAATGAGTAATGAGCGATTGATGCAGAGATTTTATGGGTTCCCCGCACTAATGTTCATTTGGTGAGCACTCCCAATCAGACTTCATTAGCCAAATGATGCCTCTATCAAGCCCCTGGGCACACGTAAACAAGCTAGGACCAAGCACCACTGATGGTTTTATTAATGGCGCTGATTATTTTTAGAGGCCGCTTCGTTTCTTTAAGATGAGGAAACCAGCTGTGAGGATCAGAGATGTGGGGGGTGACTCGAGGATTATAGATTGTCTTCTGAGAATTATTGTGTGTGATAGAACAAGTCAGTGGCTTTTGGGCATTCAGAGTCTGATGCTTCTTTGAGAGTCATGGGGGTTGCGTGTAAGTGAGTCCACAGTTAAAAATATGAAATTCTATCAGTGCGTACTAAAAGATGTATATCCTATTATACACATCATGGAAAAGCTTTCAGACCCTTGTGCAGCATACCCCGTGTATAGAAAAGATACCTACCCCAGAGATATCAGCCACTCTGTGGATGGGAACCTCCTTCTTGCTGTGCAGACCTTTCCCGTTTTTGATGGCCCTGCAGTCAGTCAAACCACAAAACACACGCACGTCACCAACACAGCTCAAGCACCATTATAATACATTAAGAATAAGGCATAAGGCTGGAGGCTTAACAGACCTGGAGAAATGGGAGGCTCTTTGAGTAACTGCTGTAGATACAAAGAAGATGGTATTGTGGCTTTGGAAAGCAGGATGTAAATTCATACCAGTTTTTCTTCCCCGAACTGCCATTACGGTTTCAAATGGAAGCGCTAGAGGGAGGATTTTTTTTTTTTCCACCCAGATAATCTATAGGCTTGAGATGGAAAGTGGAAATGGTAGTGGAGAAATTACCTTGGAAGAGATATTATTGTAAGAATGGAGGGATGAGGAGAAGTGGAGAGACATGGGTTGCTTCTTTAGAGCCAGCTAGGGGGTTTAGTGATGATGACTGGTGCTGGTGATCACTGCCTTAAAAAGCCTCAAGGGCCAAATGAGATCAAGATGACCACAGTGGAGTGGATAGATACCACCTCTGGGTCACTGGGATGCACACCATTGCCTCCAAGATAGCGTGTGTACATTTATGAACGCATGTATATATGTGCATTTAATAGCCAGGAGAGGGTTCCTTGAAGGCTGCGGGCCATTGGCCTCCTGCAGAGGCAACTAAAAATAAAACCAAGGCTATAGACAGAAACCTCTCATCAACTCTAATAAGACCCCACCGGGGACCGAGAGAGAGTGAGTAAGAAAGGGGGGGGGGGGGACGACACAGAAGAGCAAGGCCAAAGAAGGACAAAATTGAAAACAGCTATGGTGGAGAAATAGGGACAAAATGTGCAAAGGAAGAAAGAAAGCAGGAGGAGGGAGAGAGCAGAAAGAGAGGGCGGGTGGGCAGTGACACTGCACGAGAGAGAGAAAGAGGGGAGAGAGGAGAGAAAGTTAGTCTTATAAAAAGAGGCTGTGGCTGCATCTGCTCTACCTATAGCCAGCAGATCTTAATCTATGGCAGAGTAATAAAGCCTGTACTAAATCTCTCTGCACCTCCATATAATTATATTCATAGGGCCTGTGTAAAGAGAGCCTCTGATTTAGCATCCAGCACTTGGGAAGGTGTATGTGCGTCCAGGCATGTACATAGAAGAAAAAAAAAATGACAGCAATGACATGTTTCCTGTGGAAAAGGCAGCAGCAGCTATGATAGGCTGTGACATGTGATGGTGGCACTGCTGAAACAAATTCTGAAAACAATAACCAGTGAGATGATTCACCTGTGTCATGTTGAGTGTAACAGCAAATGTAAAAGCATTAAAAAAAAAAAAAAAAAGCCTCAAGGTCATGTTCAATTCTCCTCCACTTTGCAAGAGCAGCATCTGTCAAGGTCATGCACGACTCGTGGATGGTAGAGCGTGAGCGCGTGTCTGTATGAAAGGGTTTGACGAAAGAGTGTGCACATGCATGGGTGTTTATTTGAAACAAAAATGTGCCTTTATGAGAATGAACGTGCACTTGAGAGACCCATTGTGCCAAGAGTGTAGCTATGTAGGTTCATGTAAAAGGGAGATGGAAGGGGTGAGTGTGAAAGCATTTTGTACGAAAGAGAGTGTGTATAAATGTGTGTGTGTTCCTCACCGTGCCTCTGCGGCAAGCAGCTCGTCGTAGTGGGAGGAGCGTTGGTCGTCATCCTGTCTGTATCTGATGACCGTGGCAAGGCCTTTACTGACCAGAGCCTCTGCTATGTTACTGGAGAAAGAGACAGCGAAGAGAGATTACTTTAATAAAAAAAAACAACAACAACAACAAAAAAAACCCTTGGCCTCATACAGAATTCTAAGTGAGCTAGCTGACCAAAAAGAAAATAAGGACATGACAAATCCCAAAGGTGGCTGTGCTAAGGAACAAAGGTCACTTAAATGTTGACTTTGCACACTTGACTAACCGCTTCCTCGCCATGTTACTGATGCACAGAAAAGGGGATGAAGGGCAGAAAGAGAGGAGTATTGTTGTACTTAATGCAGCACTTAGTGGTTCGCCCTCGGACATCGGTGTTCTGGTTGAAGTGTATGGGAAAGAATTGAAGGGACAGGAAGGAACTCTTCAGAAATGAGCTTGTGTCATCGAGTGCATTTGTCTGTCCCCATGTTGCAGGTACAAACACGATCTTACAGCTCTGGTTGTCAACATAAAATGTTTTCTTGATCTTTTTCTACAACTACATCAATAGTTCCTCACACCTTTTACTGTAGCATGTGTTTATAACTTGAGTAAGAGTCCACAAAGTCTGAAGCAGAGCCCATTCCTTTAAAAACATGCAATTAAGCTAAGCACCACGTCTCCCATCACAAGGAGGGAAATTGTGAATAATACAATACAACACAAGACAAGGTCATACAAGGTCAAAAACATCCACCCCGCTGAACACCTCACCCCCTGACCTCAAGACTCATGGGGGGGGGCCACACCAACTGTTATCTGTGGAACAGAACGGCTGGTGTAATTGGCTGATGCTGAGTTGCAATTGGCTGTTCACAAGGCCGGGTTCTGACCTCTGTGTATGCATGTACGATCAGAAACAAGAATACTGGTGTGATGATGAAAATGTGCAAATGTGACTGTGCTTTGTGCTTTGATTGATACAGACAGAGAAATCCAGATGATAAGTGTAGCTTTCAACTGTTTTTTTTTTTTTTTTGAGTGAGAACTTCTGAAGGTTCATTTCAAGTCATGTGGCATTAGAGCTCCTCTATCCAGTATTGATTAAATTTGAACCTCTGAATACTTTAATAACGTTTATATCTGTGTAAAAATATATGTTTCAAATGAATAAGCTGCATTCCTTCAAAGCAGTGTTTGTAGATAGAAAATAATTGCTTGCACTGAGGCGACCCTTCTCATGAAAATTAAAATACAACAAAGCACTTTCAGGTTACTTTGTGATTCACGGGGAGATTACAAGTTCTAAGTAATTACAAATGATTATTCTGCGTCACCTTAGATCAGATGAACTTAACTTTTAAAGTTTCACACAGAGACACAGCAAGTGTAATAAAATGAAATTTGTTAATGAAGGGTCTTACACTGCCAAATTACATACTGTTTTATCTGTCAGTAAGGGCTGCTTATTTGTAACTAACTCCTTCTGGAAGCGTAAGGTAGTGGAATAAAAGGCATGTTTCATTCATGCAGCAAGCTAGGCTTAACTGTTAAACTACGGGAGATTAAACCTGAATAGAAAAAGAGAAAAAATAAAGTGGATGATTCAGGGTTCATTACTTACATGCCACCAATTGTGACTGTAGCACAGGTGCGTTCTGGGAAGGCAGGGGTGCCTTCTCCTGGACCGGTAGCTGCTCTGATGTAGTCCACTGTCACATTGACCTAAAGGGGCACATAAGGAGGAGAAGGTCAAAAAACACAGCAAGAGTACAGAGACAAACTGAAGGCAACACCAGTTACAGTAATAATTGGTGTAGGGAGTGTTCTGACTTGAGTGTGGGTCTGTGTGTTTGTCCCAGTTCTCAAGGTCACCCCCAGTCAGTGTGAATCACGTCAGGCAGCACTGTAGATCTCCCCAGAGGAGGAGTATTAACACACAGTGGGTGTATGGGACCACACACACACACACACACACACACACACACACACACACACACACACACACACACACACACACACACACACACACAGGGAACAGTGATAGAACCCAAATAACCCTACACTGTGTGTTCTCAACACAGCTCCCTAGGGACAGACTACAATCCACCCACCCTGAAGATACAAATTTGTCACTCAGTTGTGTGGGTCTGTGTGTGTGTGTGTGTACATATCCATGGGCATTTGATGGGGAAAGCCTACTTTGAGGGCCAGACAGGCAGACAGCACTGACAGCCGCACCAGTCCACACAATCGGCAGTTTAAGAGCTACATGTCAACCATGTCAGACCATGTGATGGGTAGAAAAAAAAATAGTATGGGAAAGTGACTCTTCATCACAGCATCATAGCGTAGACACAAGTCAAACAGAGACAAAGCAGACAGGCCCATTACAGGGACATGAAAGAGACGCCAACCAGGACATGGAGCGATGTTGGCTTGCCATTACATGGACAGGATGAGGACATGGTGACGTGAGCAAGGAAAGAACTGCTTCTGTCAAGGCAGAATGGATGTATTGTAGTGAATTGTTCAGCAGGAGGAGATGCCTTCATTTTAAGTGCAGGTGAAAAATAAAAGGATGATGGGAGATGGATTATGGTTTTCCAAAGCCACAGTTGGCTGCACTGCTAACTATGAAAAAGTGTGTTTTTGAAAAAGTTTTATAGCACCAAAACAAAAGGTGTCAGTACTTGCAATGGACAACAATGGAGTTTCAGTTTTGTGTTGTACAGATGGGTACAGAAGGTTTTTGTGCTGTGATATTATCTCAAATATGAAAGAGATGGGACAAAATGGAAATAAAAAATCAAAGATTTATATAAAAACCATAAAAGACAGTTGTATCTTTGAGCATTTCCCTTGTACTACAAAAAAGTGGCAGCAACGTCTACACAACAAGTCCACACATCTTATTTAACCTTTACATCCCAGCTGAGACAACATTTTCATCCAGGCTGTATCATTAGCTCAAAAATCAACATCCCCGCACCATAATGTATATTAATAGCACCCATAACCTGACTAACCGTCATATTATCAGCAACAGAATTGGTTTGTGATTCTCTCAGCAGTAGAACATTATGTAATGTCCCCGCTTTTAAAACACCCGCAATTTCATTAATTTTGTAACCATGCAAATAAGCCATTCTCATTGTCATGAAGAAAATTATTTTATCCTGACTCCCTCAAAGCTTTTAATTTCCTTGTGGTCCAAACACGACAGAGTTTCATGTCTATTTAGACTTACTGAAACATGAAGCCTTTCAAATTAGGAAACTAGAATTACTGCCTCGCAGTTGTACGCCTCCAATTACCAAACAGTCAAGCTGCAGTTTACATCCATGTCTGTCCAGACCTTGTGTAGTGAAGACGTCATCACTTTATCCTATTAGGCGATTGTGTGAAATTTTGTCATGATTAGTATATTAATTCTATTTATATGAATCCAAAACCATGTTTTATGAGGTCACGGTGACCTTGACTTTTGACTACCAAATTCTAATTTGGTCATCCTTGAGTTCAAGTGAACATTTGTGCCAAATTTGAAGAAAATCCGTCAAAGGTTTTATATACACAGAGGCATAAAAAAAAATTTGCAATGGTTTTGGTTACATTTCTGTTTAATGTCAGTGCATGGCCAGGCACAGCTAACTCAAGGATGCAGTATAAACAAAGCAATGAGAAACAGGAGAACACGTTTGCTAGTTGAAACAAAATAGGAAAAAGAGGAAAGACAATGTAAAAAAGGGAGGAAGAAGATCTGAGGAAGAGATTTAAACACACGAGCAAAACATAATGCTGGATGCTATAAGCTGTGAAACCAGAACACCAGTAGTTCCCCATTAAGTGAGGTGATGACAGATTATAAACTTTGACCATGCGATGTTAGATTAGAGGAGTTCCAGGCCCATTCTCCACGGGCCATCTAACAGATCTCCTGATAAGGCAAAGCCATCTATAAGAACCCCCCAGAGGACAGTGAGACGGAGGGGAAGAGGCAGTGGATGGATTAGAAAGTGGGGGAGTGATAAGGACAAGGACAGCAGCAGCACAAGAGAAGACAAAATGTGTTTGTTATGCCATTGCGACAAGCGGCATGGAGAGATTTGGTTTGCTGTGCCAAAGGAATCATGTTTGTAAAATGTTCATACATGTAATGAGTAAAAAAATTCTGTGTTATGTGGCTTATCTGTTGGTATCTATATACAGACATGCTCATATACACGTGAGTGAAACAGAAACAAAGAAAGTTGTGTATGTATATGTGTTGAGGTGTATGCATGTGAAAGCTTCAATTAATATGAAAAAGATATTTTTACTCAAGCAAGAGGAACTCCTGCTTGCTAAAATTAATTTCATTCCATGTGTTCTTAGTTGACAAGGCTTTCTCTCTACTAACTTATGCTGGACTGTGATAGAGTAATGAGACCAGTGCCGTGCCATATCATGACGAACAGTAATCATAGCCCAGCGTGGTCTCAGCATGGGTGGTTTTCCAGACGGGAGCACAGTGAAAGGCTGCTTGTCCTGATGAAGTGTAGGTGTTTTCAGGTTTGCTCAAACTGAAATAAGCACCTGTCACCTGCACCTTTTCATAACTAGGATCACACAGGTAATTTATATTTGGCAATATTCTAAACCGACATGGTACGGACCAATCTGTAATCAAAGAGCATGTTTAGCGCTGTTAGGGTTCTCAGTGAAAGTGTAAATGATCACAGTTCAGCTGGCGAAGGTAAAAAAAAAAAAAAAAAAAATTTTTAAAAATGCTGAGCTGGTGAAAAGGGGACATTAGACATGCGAGCATACACCCAGGTGTTGCCACAGCCTTACACTGCACCATGGATATTAGCCAATGACAAGTTAAATTCATCTTTGAGTCTTGAAGAGGCAAAGAAAGATGAGAAAGAGGGAGAAATGGTCAGCAAGAAAATGAGCACAAGAGGGAAGCAAGGTAAGGGGTGGTAAGAGAAGGAGAGTGAGAGAGCGAGTGTGTGTTTGTGTGTGTGTGTGTGTGTGTGTGTGTGTGAGCGAGCGAGCGAGCGAGCGAGCGAGCGAGCGTGCGTGCGTGCGTGCGTGCGTGCGTGCGTGCGTGCGTGTGTGTGTGTGTGTGTAAAAGAGAGGTGCTGAAGTTGTTGCTGTGTTTTAGCAGGCTGTAATCGCAGCTGGCTATCATTTAATGAAGTGAGCTGTGCTTGAAGGAAAAAACCTCAGGCTGGGACAGCACGACGTAGAGAGGAAGAGAGGGGAGTGAAGGAGGAAGAGGGAGCCCCATCTGGATTTTCAACCATGGGACTCGGTGACGCTTAGGTCGACACACTTTGCATCTGCTTGAACGCACACACCTCAAGCTTTCCCTCAAATCAAGTCTTTACTCTCACAAATACACACCACATCAAATACCACATTGCACACATGGCATTCTCAGCGCATGCACACCAATAAGAGGGGAAAACTCTGTTGCTAACAGTACTACACAAGCAGCTGCATAACAGGAGCCACTTTGAGCACGCAGGATTATCCGAATGTGCTCAACCCTGATAAGTGGCTTAATGCAACATTTCCATTGGACTTTTTTTCTGCTGAGGCTGAGACCCAGGCGCACAAGAAGCACTACTTATAAAGTTAGCCAAATCAAGCTTTTTGGGATTATGTCACCATGCAAGCGCTGCCGTTTCAATGGGGGTGGGGATATATATGAGAAAGAGAAGGAGACAGACAGACAGAGTGACAGAGAGAAAGGAGGAAAAGGAAAATGCCTCCGTGCCTATTTAGCCTCGCTTAAAGGGATAGTTCAGGAGACGTTTTTTGACAGAAAGTACAATGAGTTACTCAAAGATGGTGAGACATGCCCCCTAAATGCAAACATATGTCAAAACAAATACATATGCCACAACTACTACTTTAATTACTTACTTAATTACAAGTTTAGACTTTGATTACTAAAACTGGTTTTAGTAGTTCTTATGTCTCATGTAGCTCTTTGGAAAGAAAATTAAAATGAATTTGAGAGTTCTGTCAACATGAAACTGAATAGGGAATATATAGTTGTTAGAGTTGATGCTGTGAACAGGACAAGATTTCATCACCACCTGAAGCTGTAAAGTCCTCTTTTAAAGACCAGTCCAGGTACTGCACCATTTCCTTTCTGCCTCTGAGAGCTATTAAATATAGACTCTGCTTGGCCAAAAAAAGGCAATCTTTTGAATATGGATATTAGATATGCTTTATAAAAGATCAAAAGCACCATGCTCTCCTTATAGATATGAGGAATAGGGGGTTTAATAGAAAAAAAGCATTTAATGTAGCTTTATTCTCCTAAAGCGGAGCGGTGGCATTAAGTCTTTGAGCTTTAGCTCAGCACACTGAGACTCGTAGTTAATGCTTAGTCACGTCCTAGACGGTTTAGTCAGGGGAAAATCTGCTTGTTTCCCAATTCATGCAATGTATTGCACTCTTAGGCAGTCTCTGAGCTCTGAATGGGAGCGTTGTCAAGGGGAATACCTGCAGGTCAATCCAATATCTCAACTTTGTGACGGGACAGGGCGATTAGCTCTGGTCAAGTCCAGTTTGAGCTAGTTGATGCAAAGGTACACCTTTTGTGATCCGACAATAAATCTGAAGTCACACCTCTGTAAGGGACTCAAGTTCTCTTCACCTTTTTCTTTCAGGAAGGACCCAGATCAGACAGATCAGTCAGAGTATTTCCTTTTAAATCCAGCAGGTCAAGCCCTAATTACCCCACTGCTGAGGTAAAATCTTTGTCTTGGTTTGTGTCGGAGAGGAAAAAGAGCAAAAAAGAAAAAAAGAATAAGATAAAAGTGGAGTTCTCTGGAGCAGAATTTCAGGGAAAGCAGTGGTCTTAGAGTCTTCTAATGCTTACTGCTCCAAATCTGTCTCCATAGAGCTTAGTGTTCGGAGACAGGATGACAGTAAGTGGGTCGACTAAACTCCTCTCCTTGTTGGAGTGCAACATGCCTCTCTGTACACTTGTGCATCTACCTGCATCCAACTTGACAACTCAAGTAGGCCAAGGTAGCATAGATTAACATTAAAGCCTTGAGGGTTAGAATTGTGTTCGCAAATAAACATTCACCCATAGCGAGCTTGTGATCACTTCATCCAAACTAATTCTTTCCTGTTGCCAAGGCAGCTGACGGGTGACGCTTGCACCTTAAAAAACCTGCTTTTTTTTTATTTTTTTTATTTTTTTTTATTTTGGGCTCTGCAATTATTGAAAAAAAAAAAAAATGATACATGGTGACAGAAGGTCTAATTCAGAGCTTTAGCCTTGTATCTTAGCAACAATAAAGGAATGGGAGGGAAGCAACGTTCCAGAGCTCTTCTGTTATTGATTTTCCAGAGTGAGGAGGGAGGAGGCTTTACTGCTGGCAAATGGGCAAGAGCTCCCCACTTAAACCTAACTCACTTCAAAGAGCTTACAAGCACACACTTGGGACCCCCAACTTCAATACTAATCAAATGTAGAGCAATACAGTGGCGTATACTGTATGTATATGTATGTATACATTCAACGTAATGATGGAGAGGGCAAGTGTGAGTCCAGGTAGATTTAAATGAAATGCCAAGTTGTTATGGGTGTGGGCTGTGTTTTGACAGTTTGTTTAGGGTTGCATTTGCATTCATACTATACGTGGACGTACAGATCCCTGATCATCACCACCACCACCACCTCCACGTCCAACTGTAGCCTTAGTGATCAAATCTCTCAACACGTCATGGAGTGCCCTCCCACCTGTGTTTAGAGCTATCCACATGTGACTGAATCATCCAGGATCTATTTTAATGCAGACTGTGAACAGGGCCAGTGACGCACTCTGGTGAAAACATGCATACTCTTATTGCGCTTAAGACAGTAACTCCTTTTGACACATAGACAATCATGCATACTTTCCTCTCCGATAAACACTACAAACAGCAATTTGCCTGAGGCTTAGAAAGGCACAGGAACATTTTAGCTGAGTTGACTTTAGAAACACCCTCAAGTCTAAGCAAGCAATACTGTGAAATCAAACTCGGTGTAAAAACAGCAGATTGATCTGAGTGGTGTCAGATGTGGTGTGTGTGCATTTGTGTATTGAACACAATTATAAAACATGTAAAGTCATTTAAAGCATGGAATAGATATGTTAACCTCGTAACACATGCATGATTATTACGTACTGAACTATTTTATTCCATTATTATTCCTCCCTTCCTTTGTATGGCATGTCTTTGATGAGCAAACAGCTAATAACCACAGCAGACTAGAATGGGTTTGCATGTGTAAAATCTTGTATGTTGTAGAGCTTTAAATGGTTATATATCTGTATTATGACTTCATCGAAATGCATGTACCTACACCTTACACAAAGACAGACACAAGTCATTGTGTTTTAATGCCAACATGCAATTCTATAAACAAGCCAAACATGGTACTTTACACTCATTATATGGCCCCATATGAGGCTTGGTGTTGCAAACTTGCGCTACACACACATTTTATCGTGATGCTACTGGCATATTTTGTAAAGTGTTTTTACACCTTGACAAAGCTGTAGACTGCCTATTCCCATCATATATGCAATCATTATCCCCCAAACACAAACACCGCAAATAAACAGCAGGATCATTATTCTCGCTTCACTCGTCAAAAGCCAGCTTACGGCTGAATTTTCTGTCATTAAAAAACATTAATGTGGATGATTAAAATGACTGCAATGAGAGGCTGGGACAGGGATATGAATCTCACTCATGTATTGAATGCCAAAAAGGAACTCTCTTGGCTTTTGGCTTTGAGTGGGTGCATGTTTTTGTGTTTACCAGGCTGTACTGCAAATGTGTTTTTAACACTGTACACTTAAGAAAGTGTGTGACACAGGATTGCTTGTTCCATCTATTATCTGGGTGCTGTGGTTTGGACCCCTGAAATCTGTACGTTCTCAGCTCAGCACAAACACAGGCTGAGATTTTTAAAAAGGACGCTGAGAATTGATTTGTGGAGGTCTAAGCTCCAACAACTGATACTTGGTAGTCAGCTGCAACACAGCATGGAATTTATGAGATAACTCCCCACTAAGGAAGTCATTTTGGCAGTATGATTGTGCATAAATGCACCATTTTGACAGCATTTTCCATCAATTTGCACTCTCAACTGCATTTTCATGTAGATTTTTGCAAAAAAGATTCCAATCTTTTACAGCGAGGTTCCCATTATAACGCGGCCTCTCTGCATCTGACAAGAGTCAGAGTTAACTGTTTGGAAAAATATAAACCATCATTCAACTCAGGCAGTGGACAACATCTTTGGGCATGCCTATAAGCAACCGCTGCCTTTCCTCCCTGTGCCATTACTGCCACTGGAGGCGGCAAAATTGCTACTGTGCGGACAATGACAACAATGTAGGAGTCATTTTACAGATTTGCTGAAGGGATCTTGGTGTAAAAACAATATACTGTGCGTGCTGAAAACTTGATGTGTAAGGCAAAGTTTGCTTTTTCAAACACTACACCTAATTTAAGTCAGTTCAAGTGTTTTTTTTTTGTTTTTTTTTATCTAGCTCTCACTTTCTCAGTCATCCAACCAACCTCAATTCATTGTTCATCTTTTCAAATTTAACACAAAAAAGGCAGATGTTCAAGCAGTGGTGTGTGTCTCAAGTGCTCTCTAGCTCAGTGCTGAGTTCTGCTGGGTCAGATGTGTGTAAATCATAGCGGCCCCCAAGGTGTACAGACCCGGTAGATCAATAGACACAAGAGGGGGAAATCAACACTGCTTGTTTAAAGGGTGCGTCCGGGCCAATACCGAGCCCCAGGGCATCTACCAAGAGTACTTGGTATTCACACAGAGATGGAGAGAAACAGATATCTAGCTTAGGGCTTCAGAATCGTGTGTTTGGGTACCGGTGAGGGGGAAAAGTGTGGGAAGCCACTGGGGGGGAATTCTTGTTTAGACCTATTGTTTAATTCATTAAAAGCTGATTAGAGGCAATCATGTTCATTCACATACTAGCACACACAGAGCAAAAGAGTGACTGGGAGCTTTCAAAGAGTCACTGGTTCTTACCTTTTTACCGATGAGCTTCTTCCTCAGGAACTCACGGGCCTCGAACATGTAGGGGATGTCGTAGAGCGGACGGAAACGTTTGTCTTTGTCCTTGTTCTTCTCCTGAACACAGATGGAGGGAGGATGGAGGAGGACATTGGAAACAAAATGGAAAGAGAAAAAGATGAGAAGAAGAAAGTTATTCACACTGTACTTTCAAATCTGCATGGCTCAAAACATCCTCTGCAGATGCAGACAAAAACATGCAGACACAAAAAAATTATTATGGTATTATGTAAAAATATTATGGTGTGAACTGCAACATTTCAGGCACACACCATCGCACACAACTTCCTCAAACACAAACATCTCTCTTGCTGTCAATACTGACACATTGCACCAAAAAAATAAATAAATAAATAAATAATAACTAAATAAATAAACACAAATCACAGTTACTAAGGACACACAGATGCAAAAAGCCAAGGCAAAGACACTGTGTTAAACAGATACATAAACACGAGCTGACACCATGAGTACGCGTAGATGTATACACAGATGTAGCCACATGCCACACATTCACTCACACAGCTGCACACAAAAACTTCCCTCAATACGCTCACCCACTCTCTGACAGGAGCAGGCCACAAATAGATCCTATTTGCATTTTCAAAAGGAGGCTGAGGTTTTGTGTTGCTCCCAGTGTGAAAAGACAAACACACACATACACACACACACACAGTGACAGGTGCCGTTTTTGTAGGGGCGGGATAAAAAAAATAATATAGCAAATGACAATGACGCAGTGGGAAAATAAACGACAGGCACTAACAGGAGGAATAAGGCTATGAATGACAATCCCAGTATTCTTGCCACCCCTGCCCCTCCCACACTCTTCTATGAGCGCCATCATTATCTGTCACACAAACAGAAGTAACACACTTCCAAATGAACAAACGGAGTTGGATTAATTCCTCATTTCCTCTTCTATTCAGTGGTTTTCATTCATTTTTAATGCCTCTCCAGTTGTTCAGAGCTGCAAGGTGTGGCACACAGCTGGGCAGATGGATGAGGAGAAAAGACACATGGGGAGCAAAGGCTGTGTGAACATGTGCTTGTATGCTCAAGCAACTCCACTGGCGTCAAACAGAAAAATCCTACACTGAGCAATGTTTCAGTGACAGTAATTTTTTCCTTCCAAAATTCTGTTTGTACTATGAATGAGTCAACATGACTGCACAGAGGGCCCACTGGACTGGTCCTGGTGAGGGAGTACTGAGAACTGCCAAATCCACCAGCCAACAGAGTTCCCTTAACCTTGGCAGGAATGTAATAACCTTTGAGTTTAATAGCTTTCTATCTTTCTTTTCTTACTCCCTTGCTCTCATCCTACTCCACTTTCACTAGCGGAGTCAGCACAGCATGGAACCTCGGAGGTGAATTAATCTCACACATGGCCAGTGGAAATCCCGCACCGCTCAGCCAAGAGCCGATGTCCTCCATTTTGTGTCAGCCGGGGCTTATTGTCATGGTCTTTCATCCCTATCAAGTCAGTTGCGGTGGGATGATGGGGCCTTTTAGGAGCACTGCCAGCCAGGAATCCTCCATTTTGTGCCTGAGCTGTGGGCTGAGCCGTCCACTGCTGGGGATGAGGATAACTTTTACCAAGCTGACATTGCCTGAGTGAAATCCTTCTCTTGGAGCGTATTGTCTTAATGTCATACATTAAGAGAACTCCCAGAGACTAGGGGGTGGTTTTTTTGCATCCTGGGAGGCGTTTACACGCACACTATGATGGCAGAACCCCATTTTTAGGCCCATTAGAGTTCTGATAGATACAGGTCAAAACAACAAGATAACTTTTAACAGGGAAAAGTAAAGAATGAACCTAAACGGAAGGTGAAAGGAAAAAAAAGGAAAAATCATTTCAAACTAATAAGCTGTTTTACAGTGGGAAGGGAGCTATGTCACTGAGGGCGAAGAGTGTAAATGTCAGCACTCTATGCCAATTAGGCACAAGGAGTGGAGAAGAAGACAAGGAGGACAAAAGGTACTACTCCTCCTGTTTTAGAAGGTCTATGGGGAATGGAGCGAGACTGAGTGGAAGACGGCAAGGTGAAGGAGTCAGAAAACAAGAAAATTAGACAATGAGAGGAAATGTTACAACTCCAAACCCAGGCAGTCAGGACGAACACACTGATGATCACATTGTCCAGGCTAAGCCCATGTCCTACTCCAATGTGATCTGCTGGATAACTTTAACCTCGTCTTTTCTGATAGTATTCTTGTCCCTATGATGGTGACACGCTAAAGGGTGAGGGGGCAGGATATGTTTAAAAACAAAGGACCAGTAGTGGTTTTTAAAGGGCAGCCACAATGGCTTTAGCATGGGATTCAATGATGTCACTTGATTGCAACAACTACCCAATATTTCACAATAGGTCCACATCAGTTGCAATTCTACTGAAGGGGAGATTAAGCATCCCCTGACAATTAGGTGTGTGGAAACCGTAGACTGTGACAAGGCTAATTATTTGACTATAAAGCTGACTTTAACTTCACTCTCCAGACGCAGATAAATTGACAAGATTAGCATCATTAAATTACTCCAAAACTCTGTATACATCAACTATAAACTGTTATAATGCAGCTGCAGGAAGGTTACAGATAGAGGAGAGAGTCACTGCTATGTCTCAACCATGACCCAATAACAACAGTTTGTTCTCACTATCCTCGGGGGGAGTTCTGTTCTATTTGGGGTAAATTCCCTTCGTTCCAAATTACCCGAGAAAAGCCAAGGAATCATCTTTGACTATTGCAGAGGCATGACGCTAGCTGGAATGTACAGTGTCGCAGGGCTGCAGGGGCTGGGCTGCAAATGTGTGGATGCTGCTGCTGGAAGCATTTGCAGCCTCTGGAACTTCAAGGGTGAAATCATGACTCAGGAGCACATCATGCTCTCTGATGTTTGGCTGTGGTGTTGGGGGAATGTACAGTATTAGGCCTTAGTTTTGCATTTAACGGATGGAGTAGAGTGTGCTATTTTGTGTATAACCTGTCTCTTGAGAGAAAAACGCTGCTGTGTGCATGTGTCCCAGACAAAGCGGACATTATTTTTTGATTAACAAGTCCACTGGGAGTCTTAGACAAACAGTCAACATTTACTATTGTATGCCTAACAACATTACTCAATTGTGCATGCATAAACATCAAATGGCTGCAGAGGGCTGGAGTGGAGAGAGGGAGACAGTGCAAGAGAGAAAGAAAGAGAGATAGGGGGAGAGAGGGAGGGGGCATACACTTCCTGAAGCAGGAGCATGAAGGATATAGCTGCTTATAGTACTACGATACAATTTCAGAATAATTACCCATACAAGATAATACAAATAAGTCATTACTGAGCTGACTAGAGCTGATCCCACAATAGACACGAGAACAAATCTGGATTTCAGAATGAAGTTACCTGTGGCGCCGTAAAAACAAACAGCCACTCCATTCATGATTGGCTGCTAACACACTGGTGCAGGTAAAATTACTGGGACAGCTGTGTTGCAGACCGTTTTCTGATTGTGCTGTCATTAATAAGGATGTCATATAAAAATGTGAGCTAAAGCATCACACTGGCTGGCTGGGCAAAGCGGCCACACTGCGACTCAAATGTGCAGTGCTGTGTTTATAATTTCTGGACCACACAGACGGTCAGACTGGCCCTGCAGACAGACATGGTGATGCAGTATTAGACTAACTGCAGTGCCGCCTGCTAAAACTCTCCTCTATTGCTGATGACAGTCAACTATTGAAAGCACAAAGCTTACACTGGATAATATTGAACATACTGCACCTAACTCAACCCCACAGACCCCTGTTTATAAATGGCCTGTATCAAAACAAGGTCTGTTAAATAAAAAGGTCTGTCTATAACCCACATCTCTCAAAAGCACCCATCACATTGTTTTTCTAATGTAGTCATTTGAATAACTTCCTCTGCTGCAGTAACACAAACACAAGTAAGCCAAGCCCTTGCTTTTTCAACAGTGACAGCCAAATGGTGCAATGGAGCCAAAAAAATATTCATTCAGTAGTGAGGAGGGACACTGGCTACCAATCTGCCTCGTCCAGCCAATTGTGCACAAATGAGTCATGAGGTGGGTGACCCTCTTTCCTTGTCATCCTCCACCAAAACTTGAGGTCAAAGCTTGTCATGCCAGGCTAGGGGCATGCTGAGGGCACACACATGGCCAGACAGAAAATTTGGAGGATGGGGACATAAGTGAGGAGGAGAAAGAGATTAGATGAAAACACAGAGGAGAGTAGGGGAGGAGAAACAAAAACACAGCAGATAGCAGATGGGACTGTCTGTTTGAAAATTTGGTTATTATAAAACTGCATCTCCTCAGATTTTCTTTTACAAATTTTGAGTGTGCATGAAATTTTTCAACAATTCTATTGCAGTAATGATATTTCCTAAGAATGTGTGTTCTGATTTTTTTTTTTTTTTTATAAAGAAAACACTGAAAACTAAAACAAAAATTTTAAACCAACTTGTATGAATAGCATTTTGGTTCAAGTTTACTTAATACAACACCCAATCTTCCTTCCAAATTATGTCTTTCAAATTGCTGTGCTGTGACTTGTTTGTTGTCATCTGTCACTTGGTAACCACGTTATTGTTTTTGCTTAGTATGGTGTCAATCTGGATGATGTCAGCGTCTTTATCTTCTGTCATTGTGTTTGAGCACACTGCATTACACATCAATAGATAATTAGCTGACTAGTTACATCAACATTATAACACATTTTCTATTTCCATATTCTATCACCTTTTCTTAAGACCTTGATGTCTTGACTGCACTTATAGATGTGAAACAGAGTCCATTACCATGTGCAGTAGGCTGTAGCAATAAAACCATACAGTACTGTATAGCAGTACAGGTCAAAATAATATGTGAAATGATAGAAGCTGTGCAACTATGGGAAAAAAAAAGATGAAGTTAATTGGTTTTGTGACATGCCTTACAGACTCATCCACTGATACCGATATACTTCATAGGTATGAAGAGGTGGAAATTGTCAAATTCTGCCCACATACTTTGCCAGACTTTTCAGACCTGTGCTGAAACGGCTGTATTTACAGAAATGTTAATCAATGTGCAATGTTCCAGTATAAAAATAAACCTATAATGTGAAAATAAAAATAAGAAGGAGACAGAAGAAAAGACAGAGGGAGGGTGGAGAAGATAGATGGTTTATGGGAGGCTGCAGCAGAAAGATGAAAGACGTACTGTGAGACTAAATCATCTACAGTGTCAACACACACACAGAGGTGGACTGTAGAGAGGTTAGACGAGTAGGCAGGGCTGTATGGAGTAGCGTGGGGATGAGCCATAGTCATTGTGTTGCCTTATATAAGGACAGCGACTTGACCTCTGTATGTGCTCCATCAGCACTGTCCTGATCCCTACTTAAACCACACACATACATTCAAATGCATGAAAAGACACACACAAACACTCAAGGCTCAACGCATGTGCATCGTCAAAGCAGAGATACACACAAACACAATGAGTGTGAGTGAGTGAGTGGGTGTAATAGTGAGTCACTGAGTAGCACAGACATCTCTCCACGCTCGTGTTTACGCTGGACTTGTCCTGCTGCACACGAGAGAGGAAAACGGAGAAACAGAGCAAAAAATAAATAAATGGGGGGAGAAGAGGAGAAGGGGGGGGAGTGAAGAAAAAGCTGACTCCAACTCCCAAGCTCAAAATAACATCTGAAGATATGCCACAGCAGTAACACTGGGGGGGAGTGGAACCAAAAAAATGAGAGAAAAAGGAGAGAGGAGCGTGTGTGGGGAAATTTGGGTCCTATGTTTTGCTGCAGCCAGACACCATTGGTCCACCAATCTGTCAGTCTGAGCACAATTAGTATAGTCATGAGAGGGGGGGGGTGTTAGAAGACTAAAAGGAACCAGAGGAGTTGGGAGGAGGAGGAGGAGGAGGAAAGGGGCTTGGCAGGAACTGTCACAGTTCATCAGTGCACTGGTACATTGCATCTGGCCTCAGTACCCCCTAACAGTACACACTCAGACACACCCACACACAAACATAAATGGCCTTGCTTGCAGAATGCACGGTCAAACAGTGCACAGACACATCCAGACAGACAGAGATAATAATGACAACTGGCACAAGAAAATCCCTACAGACCTCTAGAGAGTGCAACACACACATATGCACACACATATACACACAATTGTCACAACACCAAATTTCTGACTTTGTTTTCTCTGGAGATTTCCTTGGAGCTTCTCATACAGGCTACACTGCTAACATGCACACATCTGGGGTGTCTCTATACACACACGCAAACACACACACACACGTATACAGCACATGCCTGTGCAATCCATGTTTGTGCACACACTGACGCCAATTTCCAAGATGTTTCCTGACACAGGCTAATGCAGCTTAACCAAGCATGTCTGTCCCATGTGTGTGCATGCGTTTGTGTGTGCGTGTAAGCTGTGGTGCAAACCATGACAATGTCTTTGTGTCTGTCTGCTGCTCTGTAAGCAAGAAGCCAGCTCGCTCGTTACAGTGTTAGCCAACATGATGTCAGTGTGTGTAGGGCTTCTGGCTGAGAAATACCTGCTGTGACCTCTCACTCACTTGACCTCAAGATAAGAATCACCCCCCCCCCCCCCCCCCAAAAATTTTTTTTTTTAAAAATCTGGCTTTTTCAGTTTGGGCATGCTGTTACTCTATGTATGTCTCTTACATGTGCACACACTTTTTATTTAGGCAAGGTGGAGAAAAGAAACCCTACCCACAGATTTTAGCCATGGCTGCCAAGTGTTTCAAATACTTTGGCAGATAAGCAGCAATTTTTGGAGGTGCTACACAATAAATTTGATTGGCTTTCAACATAGTTCAAGCAACAGTAACCAGGGGAAAAATTAGCACATTACAATGTCCAGAATAGATTCCACTAACACAATGTGAACTACTATATCTGCATCTGTAAAGTAGTGTAGACAAGGCATGAAATTAAGTTTCCCTGTTCACCTCAGGTAACAGCTCAGTTGCCTAATTTAGTGATCAGACACACGGCCCTGCTGGCAAATAAGACTGGACATAAAATTCTCATGTATGAATATGAGAAATATATTTAGTTAAGATATCAGAGAAATTTCAGCGTGTCTCTGTCAGCTGCCTTTGTTCTACCTTCCAGTCCGAGGGCTCATCATATCCTCAGTAAACCCACCACAACACTGCATTGCTGCCATAGCGACGACACTCAAAGCTGAGCCAACAGCGTTACAGACAGACAGGCAGGCAGGCTCTTTAGCCCACAGACAGAAATAACTAGCTAACAAACAACACCAGCAGCAGCACCATGAACAACCCTTATTAAAAAACACAAAATGTAGCGACAATTTTTTCATGTATCACCACCTCTGAAAAAAGACTGTCCTCCAGCAGTCAGAAAAAGCCCACCCTGTCTAGAGGAAGCAAAGACATATATAATCTTCTAAATCTAACGGTTAAAACTTTTGTTGGCGATATGTCACTCCAGTTTAAGATATGTTGTTAATAACTTCAATTATGCATTATGACCAATGTGAAGTAGCCACACTAGCAGCTAGAGACAAATTCTATCTGCCTAATTCAAAATGCATATTACATTAGTAATATTTTATGCAGGCTAGTACAGTTCACTCTACTAGCCCAGTGAGCAAGTACCAACACAGACAGGGTATTTACATTAGAAATCAGACACACAACCATACAACAACAAATGAAATATGCATGAACTGCAAGAAACTGCAATACAACACTGTGCCAATATAACACCAATACAATACACACAAACATTCACACCTGGGCTCACTCTCTCAGGCTCTCCCCTGCAACATACGACAGTGTAATGAAGCACAAAACACATACTGTTGAAGCATCTGGTGCAGACAAAGACAGAGCGAAACACAGAGTGGAGACGTGCACTGAAAGAAAGACGAGAGAAGGAAATATGAGAATAGAGAGAAAGACAAGAGTGGGAAATCAAAGGTAAAAGGAATGCAAAGGAGGAGGGAGAGAGAGGCAGGAGAAAAGGTGAGGTAGTAAATCAGGAAAGTGAAGTAGTAGAAAGACCATCCAGGAAAGCACCAGGCTTTACGTGTTGGGAGCAAAAGCTGTGCAATGCAAGGAACAAGAGAAAAGGGCAGAAAGATAAAATGGAGAGATGTGATTTCCCAGAAGCTTGTTATAACCCCAGAGAGCTAGGGAGAAGAAACACATATGAAGTGCAACAGTGCAGGTCAACAATCTGACCACAGCCTGCCCACCCGGAGGGAAAGATCAGCAGGAGAAAGTGACTGTGGAGGAGATGGGAGAGGAGGAGAGAACAGAAGGAAAAAGGAAGGCAGAGAGAGATACAAAGCAGTATCTTAATGATGCAAGGCACTAATGACACCAGGGGAAAGACGGTGTCGGGGAAAGGGTAGAGAATAAAAACTAAACTAGACAACAATAAAGAGGAAAAGATAGAAAAGGGTAAACCATAAAATGGAAGAGAAGCAGAGAGGGAGTCAATAAAACAAAAACAATCAAAACAGAAAAAGTAAAGGGCTGTTGCAAACATTCTGCAATCAGAGTTTTACAACCGTTCCCTAGACAGAAACACAACACCCCGACTGTCTCATCCCTCTTTGAACAGGGAAATGTGAGACATGACTTATGTATAAATGGATATTACAGTAAACAGTGTGTCGACTAGAGGAGCGCTTGTCAAACAGCCTCAGACATGTTAAACAAAGGGAGAGAAGGGTTTCATTTGAAATATTGTAACTCTCCCTCTGACAAAAAGAAAAATCACTTCTGTTGTGACACTAAAACTTTCTAATTAATGGGAGTGACATTTCCAGACAGCTTGAGTCCTTTATTTACAAAATGATAGCCTTTTAGGAGACTCAGACACCAATGGTAATGGAGAAAAAACTATTGATCCTTTTTCTTTTCCAAAAATAAAAAACAGTTTCATTTCAACCAATAAATTCCTTGATAACCAAAGTTGGGGAAGTGAGTGATGGGGAGAGAGTGGGACGGTGACATCCAGCAGAGTAGACTTATGTGTCCAGGTGTCACTGCAAACATACAATTTTTTCAGACACCGCCAACTGTTTTCAAAAAAAGTACATCTCCCCTGTTGTCACTAAATATATGTTTGTAAGCATGTGCACAGTCTTTTTCAGAAAAACAGGCAGCGTAGAGGGGAAAGGGAAAAAAAAAAAAAAAAAAAAAAAAAATCGATCTGCCCTGCTCTCTGCAGTGCTGCAACCACTGGGTGTGTGTCTCACTGTGTTTGCATGTGCCCCAACTACAGGGGCGCCACCAAGTGGTCAAAATTATTCCCACGGTCATTTAGAGATAGCGAGAGAAGACAAAAAATGTGAAGAGGGCATGGAAATTAAACAGAGCGAGATGGTTACAATAGGGAGATGTAAATAGCCTGTGTTTGGCTTAAAATAAGCCAACTGTCAAGAAGGCAGCAGTCACACCAGTCGTCTCTGGAGCTGCTGCCCACAAGCTCTCCCACATATGACAACATTCAGTCACCTATTCACACACAAGTACCCACTCACTCTGTGCAAAGCTGTGTGCAGACACACATTCAGACAGACACGCAGGTTTGTTTGTACCTCTCCCTCAATCCTAGGGGGCCGAATGCTGGACAGGTGGATGGTCTTGTATTCTCCAGAGTTGAGCTTGACCACCATGGCATCAGCATTGACCACCTGCATCACCTACAGGGACAGAAGAACAAAGAAAAGGGAGTGGTTAAAATAAAAGAAGGAGAAAGGTTTGGGAGGTTAATCAGGCGAACAAAAAGCACAAAAATAAGAACACGTAACGCAAAGTCAAATTCATTCAGGGGTCCAAAAAAAAACCTGTAAATCTTTGAGGGGAACAAACACCCCTGCAGGATAGAGGAGTGTTGGAGCAAAAAGACTGGCGCTGCATTTTGTTGAGTGAGTGAGCAGACAGACTGAAAGAAAGACGGGAAGTGAAGGAGCAGGTAAAGGATAAATGGAGAGGAAGAGATCTATTCAAAGGCGTAAGGAGAGTGACAGTGCAGATCGTGTGCTGTCACGAGCAGAAGGCACTGAGAGCGAGGTAAGAAAGAGTGATCCTTGAGTGACTGAGTAAGCAAGCGAGCTAAGTCGTCCCAGCAGGCCGACAAGGTTTGGAGGACAGAGGGAGGACGTTCCGCTATCTGGGGGATTGGCACCGAGGAGGGAGGGAGAAAGAGGGAGACAGAGTGCAAGAGAAAGCTTTAAAACACAAACATCCTGTTAAAGATAGACTTGTAGAGCATTACACAGCCCTCTGTCCAACAACTGACTGGCAGCACTTTGTTCTGGAGACCTTTACAAGTGTAAGCAGTTTATAGCAGGGGCAGTTCAGAGGAATATGGGTGGATGTTCAAAGCTACAGCTGTTCAATTACAGTTCATACGCGTGTTAGTCTAGTATTGGCCTGCAACAATAAAGAACACCAAAAACGAAAGCTCTGTCTGGCCTCAACCAGT
The DNA here is from genome assembly GCF_002260705.1 of Seriola dumerili. NCBI lineage: Eukaryota > Metazoa > Chordata > Actinopteri > Carangiformes > Carangidae > Seriola > Seriola dumerili. Next base: position 6,668,001 of record NW_019174393.1, read on the forward strand.
CACTTTGAAATGTATACAGGGATGTGCAAACTAATGTTCTAGTCCAAAAATTATACAAATCTCAGAGGAAGATAAATTTATTGGTTAAATTAATGAATAATAATGAAGTGTGGAATAAATATTTTAAACTCTGGAAGTCTATGTACACTATGTGCCCTCCCTAGTAAAGAGACAGATTGAGGGTATAATGTGACTGAGATGAAGGAGGCATCCAAAGCCAGTGCACTTAAGTAGGCCGCTTGCAAGAAACTGAGAAATCAATCGCCCTACACATGTTGCCACCCACACGTGCATTAAATGGTCTCACCATCACTCTTACTGTAGTTCATATGTAGGCTGTGCTCAAGCTGTAGTCCTAAAAGTGAGAGATGCAGGTCTGAGCAGTGTTTCAAACACAAATTGGACTGTGTGGGTGTTTTTGTGCCTGGCTGTGTGGTAGAAAAACAAAAACACCAAAAAATCATTCTGAATTATTAAAGCTTAGTTGAACCTTTTTGATAAAGTGTATGACAGATTCAAATCCAGGTGTATGGCGCTCTTTGGGAGATTCATTATTCCATGAAAACAAATCAGACTGCCATTGCATCTGCCACCAGAGAACAGAAATTAGACCAGCCTACATGCTAAATAGGCTGCCCACAACCGCAGCCAAAATACATCATATACTAATCACTGAGCTGAGTGGGAGAGATACAGAGACATAGGGAGCAGGAGGGAGAGAGACAGAGTGGGGGAGAGGTGTAATGAGTAAGTGCGAGGGGGGAGCATGCATGCACACGGAGACACGCACACCAGCCTACACGAATTCACACTGTAACAAGGTCATTTTGTGGCCTGCCCAAGTAAATAAAGTGCAAGAGAGAGAATGTGGCAGGAGCAGAAGAAAATGGCTCAGCATTTACTGGCTAATTATCAGCTGGAGGAGGCGAGACAAGAGAGGCGAAGGAGGACAGATCAACATGCACCAAGATAGAGGAACAGAAAGATGGAGCGGGCCAGAAAGACAGAGTGTAATCTCTCTGCAAATATCACACGAGCAGAGGCAGAGGAAAAGATGGAAAATAGATAGAAAAATAGAGCAAAAAGTCTTTGCAAAGTAGCTGCCATGAGGGTTGAGCGAGCAGGCAGAGAAGACAAATAGGCAGGCAGCATGACTCACTGGTCTAATCTGATACTCGAGAGGTGGGGATCTACTGCCACCCTCTGCCCGTGGCTGACATGACATCTGCAGTGGCCAAGATCAGTCATAGCACAAGGAGGATCTTGGCTACTGTCGGGGAATGTTTGGGTTGTCAGTCGAATCCATTAAGTTGGTTTTAACCACAGGGCCAAGCACGGGCTTAGCCAGGACTTACTCATTACTCATGGCAGATCAACTCCCTCAAAAGAAACACCTATGGCAGTGCTTCACTCTTACCGCCAGTGGAGATGATTTGTCACCCAAATTACATGGTTTCACATCAACTAGTGGTGTTTTGATGCCATGATAAACACCTTAAGTTGGCATCTAGCCATTGATGCGCTGCTGGGGGGAAAAAAAAAGAGGCTGATGAGCATGTAATACTGTAGGAGGACATTTTCCTGGGACAGGTACCAATAATGTAGAGAGACTTTTTCACCTTGTTGCCCTTCCACTTGACTGATTTTAACTAGGGCAAGAACCAATTTACCCTTTTCTCATCATCCTAACACAAAAATGACTTTTTAATTTCTTACAAAGAACATGTCTGACCTTGTAACCATTCTGTCTGACTTATCTTAACTGGGACATACACCAACAGCCAAAAGAGGCTCTTATGTCATCTGTTTCCCTCATAGCCAATGTACAGGTATATTAATTATGTAATGAGACCTTCAAGTGTTCCTTTGCACCACAGGTTTAAAAAGCACTCCTTTTTTACAAAGTCCATCATAGAAAATACATTCCTCAGTATGTACAGCAGATACTATACTTCTCTGCAGTATTACCAGATATGGAAAATCATGTAAATTAAGGGCAACGTCATGTGGATTAAACACTGTGAGATAAAGAGTTACACATGCAACAGTGTAATAGTAGAATCAGCCACAATCAACGTTAAAATGTTGTGACAGTTTAAGTCCTCAGCCCACAGACTGTGGGACTGGCATTTTTGTGATTTATTTTTGTGATTTTATTTTTTTATTGTTGCACTTGTCATTTGGCAACAGGATGAACCTATTACGGTAAGAATTAATAAATTCAACATCAAATGCCATCAGCTAATATATAAGGATTTTTTTTATATATCTATTAGTTTCATAAAACATATTCTATACTACTGCAAAACACACTATTACTCTTCATATAATCTGCAGGCCTTACAAATACACACTAGTTTTGCATTTGAACTACCATACTTGTATGGAATTGGTGGACCTAAAAGCAACCGCAGCAATGTTCCTGAAAAGCTAGCGATGAGAGGTTGGTAAAGAGGTTTACACCATGTCACCTTTTATCCATCACCTCACAGGTCGGTGGTTACCCAGGAGAGAGGAAGGGAGGGGAAAGGAAAGGACGGGAGAGGAAGACTATTGGGACATGGCCTACATCTGCTTCTCCAGTCCCAGTAGAGCTGGGAGGAGAGAGGGGCGAGACAGTCAAAAAGGAAGATGCGTCAGCAGGATTGACTTGTGGGGATTGGACCTGCTCTGCCTCTCCACTCTATCCATCACTCAGATAATAAGAAGTGAAAAGTAGAGTGGACGAGCAGAGAGGAGGAGTGTATGATGATGGGATTGATGGATAGATGTGTCCCCGGGAGAGTCGGTGCATTGCAGTATTAGGTGCCGACAAATGTCACCAGGACAAGTACGGAGGGGCAACGACAGGCCTGAGTAACCTTAGCCTGTCCGATATGTACTTAGCTTTAAAGCAGCTCAACCATTTGCAGGGTCAGCAAGACATTTTCCATCACAACTGCGAGCCACTTTTAAAGGAAAGTTTTTAAGAGTCACATGGTCCTGCTGCCATTTCAGAGTTGCTCTTTCCGTTGAGCACAACTTCTCAAGCTATCCGAGATCACATTCGTGCTGTAGAAATTGATACTATACTAAAGGTGGAGCTGTCTCAGGAGCTACTGATGTCTTAGTAATCCCTTAAACAAACTGACTAATATAGCAGGGGCTGACAGAGAGCAAGCCTCCTCTGTGGCTCTTTTTGGGGAGAGCATGTGCAAGGAAATGAGAGGATAGAGAAAGAGATCAAAAGTGCAGCAAGGTTTAACTGGGGGCATCAACACTGCAGCACAAAAAAAAAAAAATACCAGAGAGAGGACATGCATAGTCCCAGGATCTTGATTTGGTGTTTTTTTTTTATTCTTCCTTATGTCTTTTCATCCTTCTTCCCCCAAGTCTCCCTATACCGCTCCACACAAACTCACACTTTCAGTTTCTTCCCCAACTCTCTACCTCTCATTTTTGCCGAGGTCTTTTTGCCTCTTTTTTCATGCACCCTCCTGAGCTCACCACCGAATGTTCCCTCACTTCCCCACTGCCCACATCCAACCCTCTTTTTATTGAGGGGGTTCAGAGAGATCTGAGAGCAGCTCACACTGATAATATAAATGTTTTATCCTTTTCTCTAGCCTCTTCCCTCTGACTCAGGAAAAAATATACATACACAGTTTCTTTTTGCACATTCTTTATGTGTGTGCAGTTTATCAAATTCATTCTGTAAGCAGATTGCCAAAGCAACACCTTTTATGTAACCCTCAGGCTAGCCATGAATTTTTCAGGGTCTTAAAAGTTCAGTGTCTGGAGGGAGCAAACGCAGACAAAAGACAAACTTTAAGGGTATTAAACTTTTTTTTTTTTTACATTCCTAGAGAAAATTATACCAACTGAAGGGAAGGGTGGGGTGCAACTCATCATCCAAATACACACATAGGGGACCACATTTAAAGCTGATGTTTTAAGGCTGGAGTTGCTTTACTACGTTAAAGCAACAGATTGGAACCTGTAATATGTCATCTCATGGAGACAATAAGGTTAGACTGTATTACCAAAATGTATCGAGGAGTCCATCTCACTTGATTTGAACTAATGTGTGCTGACAACTTGGAGGGAGTGCACTCCCTTGTACTTGATATTAAGGACACTTCTTTTCCCACGAGGGCCTGGCCAATAACTTCCAAAGCTAATATCTCTAGCTCTTGGCTTTTGGGGGTCGTTCTGTGCCACTGTTACAGCATACGCCAGCGATTTGGCCCTAATTTGACTGGGGAGCGCTTCAAGGTTCCTGTTAAGCATTCCTCCTCGTACCTTTAGTAAAGGGATTTCTATTTTATTTTATTTTTTATTCAGTGGGGGTGGGGTGCAAATGTGAAAATAAGAGGCATCAGGAGGATTTAATTCATTAGAGGGCTCAAAGTGGCTCTGCTTTTGCTGTGGTGCGTGGAGAAAATTGGAAATACTGCAGGAGACATCAAGAGAAGGAAGCGACCAGGGAAACGAGCAGCTTTCCTTGAGCACTGAAGCCAAGTCTTATTCATACTGGATAATGTCTGCATGTCAGGTTGAAAGTTTTATACCTTACTTCAGCTTTTTCTCTGTGGTGTTTAAAGATAAGTGAGGACTTTCAATGGAAGCAAGATGATGCAAATGAAAAAACATTACATTAGTCTTAAGACAAGATTAAGCAGAGACAGCACGTTCGCCAAGGGGACACAGCTTATAAAAGCCACATCGAGACCTCACCTTGGCTACAAATTGTCTGTCCTTCTGGTCCAAGTTGGCTGTGGGTGCCACGTAGTCCTTCCAAATGCGGACCTTGCGCTCTTTCGCAGATCTGGCCAAAAACAAAATCACATCATCATCATCAGTGGTAGTCCTCACCATTAGCCAGATATTAAGGACATAAAGGCTTAATCAAGTGACTAAAAATTATTCATTTGGCTGGAAAAATGCTACAGAAGCTCATTAAAGCGAGAAAAATTCCTACATGACTTGCCAATAGTCATTGCTGCAATGACTGTAGAGAGAGGATGTCACTGCAGCACAATAGAGTGAATTGATCCTCTGAAACAGTGGTGGCATAAATCTGTACATGCTTGTGCATATCTAATTTCCACAATTACTTCCAATACCTCAAGAATTAGCATGCACACTCTTGATTATTTATATCTTGTATCAAAGCAGTGATTTCCAGAAAAAAAATGTAATGTAAAATGGGCTCCTACACTTTTCTGTCACCTGGTGACACCTGAATTAAATAATGTGCAGTGAGGCCTCCTGTCTGCAACCAACTAAAATGATTAATGATATGTTTATTAGGAATCAACAAGACTTTTTCATTAACATCCTAAAGTCCTTAAAGACATGTGCACTATCCAACTACTCTAAAAGATATAGGATTACATTCAACAAAAATCAAGTTTTCTGTGGACAACTAAATCTCTGCTGCAGTTGCGCACCGTTCGGCAGCTCTGAGTTTCTCGGCTCCCTGGGTGTACACAGCCATGGACCAGTCCACACAGCGGGCAAAGCCTTCCTTCAGCAGGAGTTCTGTGATGTTTCCATTCTGAGTCAAAGGGAAACAACAATTAATTACACAGAAAACTTTGGATTTTAAGGACACTGCCACGACTGGGTGTTGATTCCTGTGTCTTACCGGGTGAAGGATGGTGCCCAGTATGATCTGGTTGGGGCAGCTTTCCAGGATGATCTGAACATCTCTCTGCAGAAGACGGGATTCAGTGAAGAATTTGGCCTCTGCTGCAAATGCTTCTGGTGTCTCTGTACCATCCGCTTCCCGCTTGAATGTGGGACACTAGAGAGAAAAAAACACAAAAACACATTACACAATAATACTCATGCCTCAATCAATGGGTATTTTGCAAGCAATGGAAAATGTGTTAAAATTTGTCCAAGAGAAGCATGCATTTTGTCTACTGCAATTCCCTGCAGTCAACTAGTAGTTCTTGCAGTTTTTTTTCTTTTGATATAATCTGCTCTGTGTACTACCGTTACCCTCTTTTAACTGATGTCACCTTGCTGTACATGCTATCTGTATTCTCCTTTTAAGTGTGGCAAAACACCAGACAGATATAAACACACCAGGCACAGCGAGCAGACAAGCCTTTTAAACAACAAGACAAAGAACACCTTGCAATGGATGTAATATCTTCAAGTGGGAGATGAAAAAGATTAGTTATCTTGAGTGGTCCATTGGCAAAGCTCAGCTTGGTGAAAGAGATTGATGGAGAAATTTAGTGGAGCGGATATGACTCTGCTAGAACAAACACAGACCTAAAGAAGTGACAATGCATTCGTTTCTGCTAACTACTTAGTGTTACGGAAGTCTCTTGCCACTGACATCTGTAAGTGCAGAGAGTGGTGGTGGTTACCTTAACTCCAGACAGCATGACAGTGACCAGGTAGTAGTCGGGGAGCAGCAAGGCACGAACAACACTGCCGTCACGCACATGCTCGATGATGGCTGGAGGGAGGAAGAACAGAATGTAGAAGTGTTTGAGGAAGGAGAGGAGACTGTGTTGAATTATGATGAGCAAACAGAAATCAAGCTCTTGGATTAGATGTGCTTATTTGTTTATATGCACTGTGATTCACAGTGGATTATGTAGGGGTGAGGATTGAATGATGAGGGTGAAACCCAACGTCTGATTCTTTTCACGAAAGTTGCCCAAAGGTTAGTAAGGCTAGACTAATGAATCTCTGAATTTATTTCATTTATTTTAACCTTCCTTGTCATACATTGACATTGTCATAGCGTGAATTCTTTTTCAGCAATGCCCTGCATGATACTCACCAAATTCAAAACAATAATACCTGTCATCTGCTAAAAACAACCAGTGTTTGCTGAGCAGTGGGCTCGAAGTGTTTTGCTAAAGGATTGCTTTCTGCTACTTCTCAAAAAGGAGAATTTCATGGCCTCGTCGACAAGACTGTGTGATCCACTAAAAAGTGATACTCTGACCAAAATCCCTTTTTATCAAACACTCACTACTGTAGGCTTCAAAGGTCGCTGTAAAAAGGTCAGCAGTTTGTGGTCACCTTGAATTCATTTTGATTATGATGAATTTCAAGTTTTCATAGCAGAAATAGCAACAAAATGAACATAATCCAGTACTCTGCTCTTAGCCAAAATATAGCTAATACAGTACTTTTTATGCTATTGCTGTCAACACTCTAAAAGGTCACATGCAGATGGGAAGAAGGAAACTTTTTTTTGTTTGTCTTAACGTCCACCTTTCAAGCCTACAAAGGTGAATACTACACAAACAGATTTTTGGTGGAGTGTCCCTTTAAGGTTTTGACAATGTTATCTGCTACATATCAAGGTCAATTCTACTAGAAAGCTTTTGAGGTATTACATTGAATTTGTCCCCAAAATCATATCACTCAACTGTTGGCTCTAACCTCTAAAGTACTTCAAAAAATTAGACAGGATGTGAGTCACCTTTCCTGAGAGGCATTTTGCGCATAAATAGTATTTTGATGATGGGTTCTCTCAGTCTATATATGCATTCTTTCTGTGTATGACTTGTGTGGATGCATAAGTCTGTGTGTGTGTGTATGTTTGTGTGTGTGTGTGTCTGCATAAGCAGATGAGAGAGAAATTGGTATTCTAGTTTTCACAGCGACTCAGTGCACATTTAAAGCGCTTTGGCTGGATTGCTGCCTCCAATTCCGAGACAACGCTGACTGTCTCTCGTGAATGGTAAGAACAAGAAATAAAAGAAAGGGAGAAAAAAAAAAAGCCTTCCCCGGTTCATTTTCCCATTCAATTAAAGGGTAGTGAAATGAGCTGAGCCACTGTTAACAGCAGTCGCCTGGAAATGAATTGAGTGGCACATTACACCTCGGGTAGGTCAGAGATGAGAGACTGGAGGAATGAGCCGGTGAAGGGTGATATACTGTGTGCCATTACATGCCCTGAAGTGGATATTTGGAGCGAAGCCTGCAAATTTGGCTTTTACGAGAAAATAGAGGCTTATGTAATATTGTGTGTGTTTTTATATGCCATGTGTCTTTCTTTCCCAGGCCAAGCTTTTGTCTGTGCGAGTGTCTCAGTACACATGCCCCTCCCACATTCATTACCATTGATGGGTTTCTGGTGCAAGGAGTCGACGAAGTTGCGGGGATTCTCTATGGTGTATTTCATGTCGCGGATGGTGTGTGTGCCGCCACCCTCACTCCACATTCCCTTCTTGGAAGACTTTGACTGGTCTTCCAATTCACAGAGTCTGGCCTGCTCTGGACTGGTCACACAAATAAAAAGGAAAGTTTAAGACACAATAAAAGGAACACCACAAAACACATTTCAAACTGTTAAAGTGGCAAAATCAATACATTGCTCTCTGTATATGTACTCAATAAAAGATAGCTGACTGACTTCCATTTGAGTTTTTTGCTGCCATTTTTTAAACTAATTGAAAAACAAAAGAAAAAAAGATGTGAACATGGAACATAATTTCCCTCTCGTTCCAAGCCGCCTCCTTTAGATACACTTGCATACAGACAGTATAAAGGCTGAATACCTTAAGATTAATGTACTGCATAAATAAGAAACAGAAACTATATTAAATTTATTCTACTGAATTAGTTAAGCAGCACAAAACTTGGTTTGCAACTGAAACAGCTGAGTGAAGATGACATTGAAACTTTCACAGATGGTTCCCTTTTGAGAACGAAAATGCCGTCAGTGAGCACAGCTGCACTGATGCTGTGGTAGCTGGAGTTAAAATATTCCTCATAACTAGGTTACAAACAGCTCTGTGAAGATCAGAGGGTTTTTGAGTGCCATAAAACCCCTTTGACAGCCCACTTGAAAAATAACACAGCTAGCTCAGCCTGTTAACAAGTTGCAATTAATTTCACACTAGTCAGAAAGGGACACACACCGTATCTAACAAGCAGAAAAGGTTTTGATTGTGGAGTCGCACCCCTTGTTAAGTTGAACATGTTCTAATTGCTCTTATCCAGGCTGTGTTAAAATATGGCCTAGCCAAAGCCTTGTTCCAATAGGCAAATATTAGCATTACAAGAACTACAATTACAGCAACTTGTGGCAAATGCGAGCGGTCTTTTTTATAAACTTCTGTTATGTTGGATTCATTAAAATTCTTCAAGTTACAGCAACAGTTTTAGCTCTTCGGTGCAACAAAACTGTCACTGGTTATAAACTTCAACGTGCACAAGTGCTCATTAGCGGACTGTATGAGCTTGGTAAGGCTCCAGCTTTGTTGAATTAAGTGCAGGAGAAAGTGCTGTTCCTGACAAACTGCACTGTTGTTTTAGTGGCAACCAGCTGATGACCAGATTATAAGTGCTTAAAAAATCTATTCAAGCATTTTGTGAAGAGACAATAAGCATGTTTGACAGCTCCTTCAAAAGCAACCACACAGCTGGCTACAAACGCCACAATTAATTCCATGCTGGCTCTCTAAATTGTGCAGCCTAATGCTTTTTGAGGGCCCTTGTACAACTTTAATTATTCAGAACTTCAAATGGCCAACAGGCTTTTGTTTTTCCAAGAAGCAATGGCTGCCCAATTGATATAAAACTAGCTATGTTGACTCGTGCTTAAAAATGAACAGTGCATAAACTGAATTTTTCACATCTTGCTGCCTAAGAGATACTGTTCAAGTTGGCAAGACAACAAAGTGGGTCTCAATTAAAATACCACACACATAACCTTTTCTCCAGTTGTGTGCTCTTGACTGGGCTTTTGGACTCCCGCCCAAAATGGCGTCAAGTTTGCCTCTACACCGATTTAACTACGAACTTCAAATGAATCAAAACTGTTTCTTGCTTACTGTGCAACAATAGTGAAACTTTCACTAAGACGTCAATTGTGTTTAAGCTACTTAGAATTTATGTGATAAACAGGAACAGAAAGCTACAAAGATAGAGAGAAATGCTAACAATGCAATCAAGGAGAGCAGACATTGTAAAGCCACAAAAATAAATGGAAAGAAACTGACAAGCAGAGATTGGTTAAGATATAGAAATAAGTCCATGTGTGGAGGCAGATGATAGTGAACTTATCCGCGTCTCCAAATAGACTGATTTTTTTTAGGTCAGCAACTCCTTCAAAACAAGACATTGCTTCAAATCAGAATAGATATTGAAGGGTAAGAAAGTGCAACACTGAGCAAGACTACTGGAGGAACAAGGACCAAGGGAAGAAAAAACTATTCCAATTCCCTTATATTTGAACATGCTGTAGGCTACATCTTTCATCTCCATATGGCTCCCTTGTGCAACCAAAAATACTTTAAATAGATACAAAATGTTGAACCTTAGTAAGCTGTCTTACAGCTCCCTGTTGTCTTTGTAGAGTTTAAAGAGGATGTAGGATGTCCTGTTCCCTTGTGTACTTAACTGGAAGGGTTCCACTCCTAGTGAGCAGCGAGGACCAAGCAAGCACAGTTCATCCCCCCAGACTTTACACCCCTCAGCCAGCACTCCTCTGGGGCTCCAGTTAAAAAGGAGCAATGGGGGGTTATAAAGCACAGTGTGTCTCCATGTTAATATAGCTCCCCTCTGCTCTGGTGGGTGGGTGTTATATAAACCAATCAGTCAACCCTCCTGCCTGTGGTTTTCATTTCTCTAAAGGGAAGTGTAATACCGTGGAATCAGACTAACTTACAGGGTCTAACCACCTCAGTGAATGGATTAAGCATTTTTAAAGAAACTGAAACACAAGACTGAGTGGAGAAGCTTGAGTGCGTTTCAAAATCTGTATGTCTCAGCACCAAGGACAGCATTTTTTATGACTGTTCAAGTCAAAGTGAAACTCATCTGTGTGATGTAAATAAATCTAAATCTGCCTGACACTGACATATGCAATGTGTAGGTAGGATACATTTAAAATTCAATCATATTTTCACTTTTAAAGTTTTTTGTGTGTTTGAAAGAGTGACTGTGTGTTCTTTTTTTGCTCTAATAAACCAGCACCACACAACTGTGCCACAGCGTGCCCTGGTGCAGTCCTGAACACTGGCCCGAGTCCTTAAATCCATCAGTTCGCTGACCGTTTTCCCAAGTTGCAGTCAGCGTCTGAGCACATGTTTAACTGCACTGTCTGAAACCATCATCATTACCATCACCCCCATAATTATCATCATATTATAGTTAGTGTGATCAGTGTAGCCAGTCACGAGGGGCAATGATATTGGAGGCTTGAGCATTGAGGGAAAAACTAAAGCCTGAAGTCCTCGCTGAGTAATGGACATCCCCTTTGGCCAAACGATGCCCGCTTACACTTAAAGCATCATTTACATTAGTGGTTGTTCTGGGCCATTGCACAGAATGCTTGAAATGGGTCATTAGTGGCAAAATATTCACATCATCTCTGTTCATGTTGGAAGATACAAATGTAGCAGCATGAGTCAAATTGCTTGTAATGTGTGTAATGTGCAAATACTGCCACTGGGGGGGATATACAGTACTTTGTCATATAGCACTGGATGTGAAAGTGTATTTAGGGGATTGCTGCTTGGGGCAATGTGGCAGTAAAGGACTACAGAGGTACACTGATGTAGCAGCAGGGTAATACTGCCACCATCTGGGACACCATGGCTTTATCTGAATTCTCCACAGTCTACCAGTTGACGACTTATGTATATCGCGCCACAGATTCACCAGTGTTGAAGCAGAAGATTAGATCATGTTGCCAACAGTGATTTCCTCCTCATTCTGTGAAACTAATTATAGGGTTGCAAACAAAAACCAGCTCTGACGTCCAAATTTACTTTAACCACATTGAGTGAGCTAACAGTTTTGGAGGGAAAGCATTTCATATCAGTGTCTTGCATAATAACACACCCCAAGGTCAGTCATGCCAACATATCCGATTATAGCATCATAATAAACATCATACATAGTAGAGAATCTGACATAACAACAAGAGATCCCAAGAGACATATAGTGGAATCATATATTGCTTGGGATATTGGATTAAAATATATACTGGTACACAAAATTTCAGCTAAATGTGTTTACTTTTTGAGTCATCTCACCAAAAAGCAGATAGATAGGCAGAATGAAAACCTTAGTTACTTCCACATAAGTAGCAGTTTTATGATAACCACTAAATGTCCTAATACTAAGTGTTAGACGCCTGACAACATTGTGTTAAGCATTTGGAACTGTACAGGTGTAATGCCATTCAAAGGATTCATGTCAATAAACAAATAGTGGTAGAGAGCAGGTAGCATGGAAGAAAACATCTTACTTGTTCCCTCTGATTCCTTCCCTGCGGACTGTGGCGAGGCCCTCATTTACCAGAGACTCAGCAATGTTCTCACCTGTTGTGTCTAAAATGAGAGGAGAGAAAAAAAAACTTTTCAGAAGAAATAGAACACTTTTTAGAACAGTATGGTTACAATTATACAGCAATTAGTTCAGGTCAGGTAATTTTACTTGCAGCTAATAAGCTAGTACAGTACTGTGCGGCTTAAAACTATTAAAAAATAGGGTATTTAACACAAATTCTAATGTTATGTTAGCACAGAATATTATATATTGTTATTATTATATATTATTATTATTATTATTATATAGTATTTCAATAGCACCCGCAAAACCTATAATTCTGGGGAGGCCCACTGAGTTGCCCTTAATAACAGTTACATAACTGTGTAACATATGATTTCCACATTACAAGTGGGTTCAGTACATATACATACTACTGAAAAATATAGGGCGAAGGAACATTTATGGAATGTGTATTTTTCCCAATCCATGATGTAGGTGGACATTGTTCAGGGGTAGTGTTGGATGTGACATCGCACTCACCTTTCCCCAGGTAGACCATGCCATACTCCCTGCCCAGTGCAGTCTTGATTTCCACAGTGAAGCACACTTCTTTGCCGATTAGCTTCTTGCGCAGGAACTCTCTGGCTTGAAAGGCCCATGGCTGCAATTCAGACAGGAATATGAATGTATATCTCCATATGGTGATCGGGTCAAAAGTTAATCACAACTAATTAAAGTTCACTTTGATTCAACAGTAGCAGCCGAATAAAACAACTAGCAGAGACATACTGCTGCAGTAACAAACAGAATCCGTCATTTAAATAAAATGTGCATTTTATTATTTTTTGACAAAAAAAAAAAAAACAGTTGCCGGCCCTCACTTCAGGTTAAGTTTCCTTTTGCCCTCCGACAGCCACAGCCCACTTAAACTAATTGAAAATAGGACCCACTACATGCAATAATTAGTAGCGTGATGATCGCGTACGCAAAAACTGTAGTAAACATGTTTTTCAATATGATATGATCTTGGTCAAAGCAAACTATTTCTGTCAGCCTGATATCAATTGATTTTTCTGTTTTTTATCTGATAAATAGAATAAAGGCATGACCATCTGTTGAGGCCTAATTGGAAAAATGTATTAAAAAAATAAACAGCAGACACTCACATCTTGCAGATAATCAATTTTTTATTTTAAAAAAAAAAAAAAAAAAAAAAAGGGCAGACAGTAGTAACATCTGGCTGCCATGAACAAACTGATGGACTTCAAGTTTTCAAAGGCATGATAAGAAAACATCAAATTACACCAGTGGTATCTTAAAGCCTCGAGTTCAACTGAGCATTGACATGTTTATGTCTAGGCTACATCATTATTTATACGAACAGGCATGGTCCGAATACCAATTCATACATAATTATGGTACAACTATTTAATCAGACAGAAGATAGCAAAGTCATATGACAAAAATTCCAAAGCAACATCTTCTCCCCATAGTCAAAACAAAGATGCACACAGCAGCTTGTTTTACCTTTGCCAAACACACAAATATAAACAAACACAAACATAAAGGGACTCACCTCATCAGGGGTGTCCTTGGTGTCGGGCTGGCCCTGAGCAGCTCGACGGGCCATGGCTCCAGCTCGGATATTACTGAGATTGATCTGACGCTCCGGGGGTGGGCCACCTCGAGGCTGGCCCCGAACAATGATGGCACAGCCCGACAAGACCTGGAGAGATGACAATAAAGACTGTCAATTGCAGAAGATACAGTCAACAGTAATAGTACTGGCTATTGTTTCATTCAGCAAATACAGGTTTTATCTTTAAACCCCCTCTCTTCTTGCTTCTTAAAATCTATTCATCACAAAAAGGATTATGGAATTGATGGGTTAGAAAGACCAGTAATAAATACCAGACCACAACAATTGAGTCACCTGTGTTGACGGAAGATATCAATGGTAGCTTTCAGTTTATAATTTACTCTCAGACAATACATATGCTCTGGTACATTCAGCAAACCCTTATGTTTGCATGAAATTGCAGCAAGTGTCAGTCTGATAAGCACTATCAGATGGTTATGCTGGATTAATTTGAAATTCGTGTGACATAAACAAGTACATCAGGTAAGCAAATAAAGAAATTATCAATTTAAGCAGTGAATTACATCCGAGCGTGTTCAGCCTGCTGGGTGGATGCTAATCAGTTGCCAATTGAAAAAAATCAAAGTAACTTTAAATGAGCAAAGTCTTTAAAGACATAACAGGAGCCTGCACAACTATTATAGCTGTAGAGCTAGAAAGCAACTTCACACTACATGTTGCCATGGTGATAGTATGTCATTCAAACGCAAGGTGAGATCACACCATCTGATAACGTAGCTAAATACTGAAAAAGATAACCTACTCTTGGGTTTGACAACCATGGCATTTACACGAATCTGAGCAAACACCTTTTATCTGCGGACTCTCCAGGGTGTCAGCAGGGAGCATCACTGAGGGCTGTTGATCTAAGATGTGGGCAAGATAAACTCCTCCATCAAATCACCACTGTTCCCTACTAACTGACTCAGTCTCTCCAAGTATAGGCTAAGCAGAAGGGTTGCTGTAATTTTTACACATCAACCAGCCATTGAAAAAAAAAAAAAAAAAGGAGGCAAAGAGGCACTACCCCCTTTCTCTGTTTACAAAACGGCCAAGTTCCACTTGGAAAGTACTACATGGCTTTGCTTGACTCCATGATAACATTTCTCAAGGCACAGAGCTGACTGTATTAGATGAAGGTTCTACTACATTACTTAATTATGTATACTGTTTGCGTAGTAAATAAAAGGCAAAGTTAATAGAAACCTAGAAAAAGCTAAGAGTTCATTTGAAATTAATTTCTTAAAATCATATTAATCCAACTACTCTGACTCCGGTGCACTATAAAGATGCTATAATTATCTCTTCAAAAAAACCTCAATTCCTTTGGTAATAAACCCACAAGCGTATAACCTACTCACACATGTCCTTCTCCAGGGAGGATACCAATGGCTACCTGTTTACAGTGGTTGAACAGTTCTAAAAACAGCCCTTCTTCAAATGCCTGGAGACAGGTGTAATTATGTGCTCAGTATGCTCTCTGTGATAAAGCACATGCTGTAAATATACAGGTACATGCTGATGAGGAACATGAGTGACATGCACTTTTTTAAAATAACCCCAACATCTAAAACAACTTAACATACACCACAAGATAACTGAAATTATATCTGTTTGTTATAGTGAGTTGAACCGGGAATAATATATACATACATGTTAATGCCATGATTATCTAATCAATTCCCAGCTAATTCAGTCTCTAGAAAACAAACAAAGGTGTGGATATTGATATTGTGGTAAAGAAGCTGCCATCTCAAATCCTAAAATACCCGGTAATTATGAAAGAAGTTTCCCTGAAACAACTATCCATCCCTTAAGCAAGGTAACATTACTTTTCCATGAGTTTCATGGTGGCAGATTAAACACTGTCGATCTACTGGACACCTTCCATAGGTCAAACTACATTACTATGCAAAGGCATACAATGAAAAAATCAGTTAACTTTATTTGGGTGAGTAAAGGTTAACTTGCCTTTAGATCAAAGTGCCTGGCCAGGTCTAAATGAAGGGTGAAGTAACATATGGATGAACAGACACTATACACTACCAAGATGAATGGGAGATTATAGGGGGAAAGAAAGCTGTAGCTACGTGTCAGTTTCCCGTGGTCGGTTTTACCCAGCACAGTGAGGAAATGCTCCGTCTGTGACTGTAACGGTTGAGACACATTATCCAGCTCGACCACTACAGAGCGAAATCCTATATTTACTAATGTGAATAACCGGTGCTTTAAACCGCTGAAATAAAACACAATGACACTTAAACTCTTGAGAGGGACACAAATGAAACGACGTTAGCTTTTACGCAAGTTGGCTAAGTACTCATTTAAATGTGGTCAATAAGATGAATGAATTCACTTTGTTTAAACGCTGTCGACTCCGTGTTTTAGCTGCCCCACAGACCACGAACTTTGTTCATTTAAGTTCAAACTTGCTGGACAGTAAACGCTGGCTAGCTAACAGCCGTTAGCTGGGAAACTAAACATCTGTTAACCTAACAGCTAACAAGTTACAAAAAGGCATTAGTGTCCAGCCAGCTTGAATATTTGTAAATGTAAATATAATTTGTCTCGTCACAATGGACTTTTGACAGTTTGATATCTGTCAATACACTTTACATTTCCTGTGAAATAGTTTAAGTTACTTATAGCTACCTACCAAGATAGCAAACATGTGCTAATGTCAGTTGGCTTCAGCTCATTAGCAGGCTAGCAAAGTTAGTAGCAAACCAGCTAACTAATGTTAGCTGTAATGCTGCCGCAGCCAGGTGAGCTGCATGTTACTGACAGTTTTTATGAACATAATGCCAGCACTTACATTCTACAGATAACTGTATTCATGTCGTCAAATAAGTTCAATTTAAGTTGTGTGCCAACCGAGTTTGATTAGCCATCATTAGCCCTCAGCTCTCTAAGCTAACTAGCTATATCCCTAGACTCACCGAGTCAGCTCACATATTCATATGTTAGGATTCCTACCATTTTCACAATTCCTCTTTGCAGAGGAGCAGTCGGAGTAGGGGCTGTCTGAGTTGGTGCCGAAACGGATGCCATGTCCACTGGTTTGAGATATATCGCCGTAAAGGGGTGACCAGGTAAGGGAGCTGGGACTCTGAAGTGAGTGCCTGTTCTACTGAAAGCCAAGAGAAAAAGGCTGACCACCGATCAACACACACGTTATACCGGAAACACACTTTGCCATGCATACACACACGTCAAAACCTTTCCGGGTTCGAGGAGCAGAATGAATGGAAGCGAATGGAGCCTCTTCTCGACCGCGTAGGCAAATTGAAATAAAGTCTTCCGGAGCGAGAGGTGCGACACGTCAGCATAGTGTTAACCCCTAATGCTGCCTTCAAGGTGTGTCGGAAAATATTCTTTCGATAAGCACCTCACACGACGGAAGCGCATTGCATTCACAAAAGAAAAAAAAATTGGACAAAGTAATTATGAATTACGTCCTCAGAACTTGCCCGAGAATCAATGGTTTAAAGATTTCTTTAGTATTAAAGCAATTACGTGATAGAAAAAAAAAAATAAATAAGATATATATATATATATATATGCTTGAAAAAAAAACATTATATTATATATATATATATAAATGATAAGGTAATGATAAGGTAAAGGCCTAAATATTGTAACAGTTGCCATNTAAATAAGATATATATATATATATATATATGCTTGAAAAAAAAACATTATATTATATATATATATATAAATGATAAGGTAATGATAAGGTAAAGGCCTAAATATTGTAACAGTTGCCATAAACAGTTGTAACAGTTGCCATAAAAAAAATAAAATGTTCAGGGTTTTGAGAGCACAATATAGCCTATGTGTAAACAATCTAAAATCAAAAATTTTGCACTTTGGATTAAGTATTCTTAATATACATTGTAACTATTTATTAGTTGGCAGCTGTACTCAATTTTTACCTCTGCCATGAAGGTTTTTTTCACTGGTGCCTATTTTTTTTTATAAGCAAAAAGAGATTTCAAGATTGAAATAATATAAAGCAAACAGGATATAGTTTTAGTCATGACATTCTATTTCTTTTTTTCTTCAGTGTTCTATATAACAAAACAACACATTCATGAAACATATAGACTCTTCTAGTGGCAGACATTTCAACTTGTCAATGTAGGAAAAGCACAGGTGGAATTACCTACGTTAATGCATGGCTGCATTCCATTTTTGTGAGCCTGTTCCAGGGCTCTGGTAATGTCTATGCTCTGTGACTAGGGTGATCTTGCATCAGATGAAAAAAAAAATATTTTAACTGTTCTGTTTTGCGGCAGCTTAGTTGGACATGGCAGCTCCCAGACATGATTGTGAGTAACCGTGTGAGTGGGAAGCAGGGCATTGGACTTCTTGAAAAGGACATTCATGCTCGGGGGACCTACTCCAAATATTTGGAAGCCAAATGCCTTGTTATGTTTTTATATATCATGACTTTTAATGCTCAGGCATTAATTCCAGCAAGGAGTAACTCGTAATGACTGCTATGAACTGTGTGTGAGAGAGAGAGACAGAGACAAACAGATGTCTAGAACAGACAGAGATGGATAGAGGCTGGATACCCACTATCAAAGGAAACAAAAAAAATGTACACATTGTTAGATGAACAATATTTCAAAGACTCCAGAAGACTTTCTTCTTAAATTTGTCCATGTGATACAAGCGTTGTTGCAAACAATCCCCTTTCTCAACTCAATCACCTCTATGTCTATGTGCATGTATACACACTGCGCATTGTAGAGGCTAATATAAACATATGTGAATTGAAGGGTGGAAATTATGACTTTGCACAAGTATTTGTGATTCTGTTTGTATGTTTGGATGTTCAGGCCAGTTAGTCAGTAGTTGTTAGGGGAATTTTAACTGCTTGTCAACAACTACAAATTATCCAGCTAATATATTTTGATATTAATGCAACCTATTTATGTACCATATTAATCTTGGATAATTCAAGCAAGCTGCCAATTGCCAGAACATCTCCCATTTTTGTTAGTCCTAATGAAAATAAGTCGGCTGGAAACTTCTAACTCACTCACTTCAGCAGCTTCAGGAGAGAGGTTGGTATCATGCTGTCACCTGCAGGGAAAAAGAAAGAAAGAAAAGATGGTGATTTACATGATACATTATGGATGAGCAATCAGATTAGATTTTATCCTAAATAGTATCATGCTGAATAAATTAATGACAAAATGATGCAGTATCTGGCGAAAAAAAAGTGAAGGCACTCATCATCTACATTTTTATGAAAATAAAAATAGCAAAATAGGAAGAGCTGTACTCACAATGCAAAATTAACATGAAAGATAATCATGCATGAACAGGAGCCAAAACACATGCATCCTAACCTAACACTGACCATAGGTACGTTGTATTAAAATTGCCCACTGTGTTCCTCTTCTGGTAAATCTGTAACTGTCATAGGCTGTGCGGTTCCTGTCTTCCTGAACAGCAGGGGAAGATTAACTTGGGGAATTGCTAAAAAATCTTTGATGTACATTCGTGGATTAATGTATACAACCTTACACACTCTTTGGCTAATGTGCATCATAGGGACACCACTGTAGGTTTCTGACATAAAAAACTGACATAAGCTATATCATATAGGCCTGCAGAAGGTCACGTTATTATAGCGTGCTGCGCAAAGTTTTAGGGAAAAAAGCTACATTTGTCATTAACTAAAGATACTCGGGAGAGCAGGAGTATCGCTGCTTGATGGACGTTTGATGTCATTTAGCCAGCTTGACATCATTTTTATGCGTGTCTGAGTATCATTGCACAGTATTCATTTAAAACCTATTACAAGTATGAAAAGCAGAATAAAGTGGAATGATCTCAGTCTGTGGACATACAGGAAAATATGGCGAATAACGAGAATTTGAGACATTGTTTACAAATTACCCATTAAAAAAGGTTTTTGTCCTTCAACGAGCTGGTGTTGTTAGTTCCAGACAATGGTGGACGATTTTGTGGTGATGAATATTAACTGTTGTAATCCTAATTATCCAAGTTTGAATCTTTAAATGAAAAGGTGGAAACTAAGATTAAGGCCACATCCTTGAACGTCTTACTGTAAAACATTTAAGACACAGTTAAAATTAAATGGCAGGTTAAGACAGACGGTTTTTGTGGTGTAGCTTCCTGCTGAAATCGGCACATTTGGCATGACAATGGAAAGAAAAGAGGTCTGTTTACAATAAAAGACTTAAACACTCGTCTGCGTTAAAAGAATAGTCAAGAACATTGACTGAAGTAAAAATCAAAAACATGGACATTACACGAAACTCTTTGCTGTCTCAGAACAGGAAGGAGAAAATTGCCAGACAAGCGAGCATGGATGCAAGTCCCGTTGCGCACACGGCACTTCGGTGCGCTTTGGAGAGGTTTTGGTTACCTTTTTACGCGGCTGAATTATTCACATTTTCCAACACTTCAGGACACAGCAAAGGGCGGATATATGTGTTTTATACACAAGACAAACACGTAAGACGTCAAATCTCAATGTTCACTCGTTCTGTGGGATGATTTAAGCGCTTAAACTCCCGCCCCTTCCTTTGGCGAGCCCAGATTTAGATTTACGCACCACGAATATGTGGTGCTGTCGTAACAACACAACCTAAGTACTTTAATCAACCTCGTTTGGCACACACTGTACGTGCAATAAAGTACTATAAATCAATGACCACATCAGCTCCCCGGTAATAAATAAAAAGGCTTGCCTTATTTGTCCTTTGTCTCGGTTGGCAAGGAGATGATGGTGTCCAAAAATGGCCGTCCTCTATCTAACCTGGCTGATTGTACACAGAGAGTATTATTGTCCTCTAACTCATGGTTAATGTATAATTTGGGCCATATGGCATTTTAAAATGTGAGCCTTTATTTCGGTGGCACTTCGATCTGTGTGGACCCAACTAATGATATTCAATTAGTCATTAAACAGACCAAAAGACGAGCCTTGTGTGGGTTTTTCACATAGGCTAATATTTGCTCGTCAAATATTTCCCTTTGAAACGTTTACAACGCATTTTTATCTGCTGGCTGCCCAAGGAACATCTGTGAGGGTTATTTTAGCCTCCCTCTTATGGATAAACGAGGTCCCCCAATTGGCCCTTTCCTTGCACCCATATATGAGTCTATTTGTTCACGTTTTGAGAGAAAATGTAATAAAGAGAGACAGCGTGATGGATTTATGATTTATCAAAAGCACTTTACCATATGGCAGTCGTCATTGGAGCAGATTTCCAAATGTTTGTTTTATGAAAGGAGACCAGAGATCCTTTTAATCCGAGCCACTTCACCTGGGAAAGGATGCTCAAGCCACGTGACCACAAGGCCCCCCTAAAGGATGGGAAACATGCTAGTGTTGACTATTTAGGTTCTTTGAAAGATGGAATTTCCACCTTCATTATAACATGATAACATGCACAGAGGCAGAAAATTTAAGGGCTGGACAGTGCTGCACTGAGGAAGAGAGTTTGTCTGATTGAGCCTGTGGCCGCTGCGCAAAAGGAGAGCAGTCTGAATTCCCCAGCTTCAATATTACGGTTGACTTGCTGATTACAGCAATACACAGACACGTTGAATCAAAAACACAGAAAGTGTAAGAATTCAGAGGTGGAGATATTTGTTTATAGCACTGAGTGAAGTGCCACAGCCAAGCAATCTGGTGAAATGTGGTCAGGTGCTGTCGATTCAATTTTCTGGTACAGCGATATGTAATATGTCACCAAGACAAGACACTGCAAAGACGATTATGTCATTTCTTGTTAAGTGATATCTTATTGTATTTGGCTTCTTCCAAACAAATGCAACTCAGAGTGAACAAGTTTTCTGACCCATATTTTATTATTTACATTTTATTGGATTTGTAAATGTTTGATGTGCATTATAACGAGACACAGCTCATTGTTGGACTTATACTCGGGCTACTTGCTGAAGGAATCTCTCTGAATCATGAATTTCCATGACTCAGTCGATACCTCTGCATGTTGCTTAAACCAAAAATACTGGACATTTGTTTTTTAAAAAAAATTCCCCAAACATATTTGAAATAATACAAGTACATTTTTAAAAACATTTTGTCAGCAGAGACCTGCTCATCTGAATCCCATTTTAACTTTATAATGCTCCCATTCACTTCCAGGCAATGTTGACATTTCTGGTAACAGGCCACCACGTCATGTTGAGGTCTGCAGGCCTATAAATTTCTGCTGAAGGGCGTGATCCATCGCAGTGTCATTCACCAGAGATACCTGGACAATTCTCCCACAAGTTGTTACATTTTTCTGTTTTTCTCTGTTTTCTTTTTCCTGGGGACATCATCACTTGACGAATTTAGTTTTTGGAACTTTTATCATCAAGTCTGGGAGCCAGCGGGGATGTGCGGAACAAACACTGATCTGCAAAGTAAAGGTTAATTTTTACGATTCTATTACGCACTTTAAGGCTGTTATTAGAGTTTAAAACCACGTGCAGAGACTTTGATGTGCAGTAAGGACAGATTAGACAGTAAATATCATTTAAGAAGTCAATTTCTATAGTAAGTAAGCAATTTAAAGAGACATTTAAACAATAGAATGTGTTATGATAAGGTGGAGGACGTGTCAACCAGCTAGGAGGGATGTTTCTCAACGGCAGACCTCTCCCAGAGTCCAAGAGGAGGAAAATGATAGAACTGGCCTCGGAGGGAGTCCGTCCAAGCCAGATATCCAGGATACTTCGGGTACGCAGAGCTGCACAAATAACCACATTTAGGCTTTTTGGAGAAAGAAATTGTCCAACGCGTCTTGCTGCACCGCGAGGTCAGTTTCAGTGACTAAAACCACCAGTGCGTCAAACCACTGCATCTTTCAGGTGTCCAACGGGTGCGTCAGTAAGATCCTGAGCCGTTACCGCAGCACAGGACTCCTCGAGCCGAAGACCATCGGAGGGAGCCGACCTCGACTCCTCACCCCCGGTGTCATCTCCACTATAATCCAGTGCAAGAGAGAAAACCCAACTATTTTCGCTTGGGAAATTCGAAAACGTCTGGCAGCAGCACGAATGTGCAAGGTCTCGAAAGTGCCCAGTGTAAGTGAGACTTTAACTCATTAGTTTCAATGTAACTGATAATTTTCCAGTATTTGATGATATTTAATGTGTTCTACAAGGTGTCATCTATAAATCGGATTTTAAGAAAGATCCACTTGGACCACGGACCCATGTGCATGGAGATCAACAGAGGTGAGCAGGGTGAGTCACCTGACAAGGTCACTGGAAATCTACTGACGATAAGGGAAAGAATGGAGGGGAGCTGATGACTCTTAACAGGAACAAAATTACTAGTATAAAAGGACAAAATGCATCATTTCCCAAATAATCTAATTTGATTCATCTTGGTTTAGTATACTGATGTAATGTGTGTGTGTGTGTGTGTGTGTGTGTGTGTGTGTGTGTGTGTGTGTGTGTGTGTGTGTGTGTGTGTGTGTTTCATGTGCAGGTCTTGATTCTTTGATTCAAGAAGAAGGGAATCAGAGAGAGATGTTTGAGACAGTGAGCAGTAATGACCAGAAACCTAAAGGTGTCCAGCAGCGAAACCGCACCACCTTCTCCCCAGAGCAGAGCAGAGCACTTGAGCAAGGTGAAGCCAAATCTTTACAACCGTATGCATGTGCCAAACTAACACAATACTGCATTTTTCCCACTCAGAAAAGCTGTTAAATATAATGCTTCTATCTCCTGAATCAGAATTCTCTCACAGCCAGTATGCAGACATGTACATGAGAGAGAAACTGTCCGCCAAAATCAAACTTCCTGAAGACACCATCAAGGTAGAGTCATGATTTTCATCATCTAAATGTTCATTCAAAATCACAGCTTCTGCTCTTGACATGACTGTGCGTCTTTCAAAGGTCTGGTTTTCAAACAGACGGGCTAAATGGAGGAGGGAAACCAAACAGAGGAGTAGCGCGCAGAGTGAGTGTGTGCATGGAAAGGCCTTTGTGTGATGCTATCACTCAGCGGCAACAAAATGGATTGAACTGAATAGTAAATGATTTGACAAAATGTTTTTGTCCTTCACAGCTGCAGACCTTCAAAGGCAAAGACATCACGTTCCGACAGTGTGTGTGAATCCAGCAGTGACACACAGCTCCACATCGCACCAGGTACAGTGTGAATTAACACTTTTTTTTTTAATCAAAAACTTTGTGTTGCCTATGTGTTCATGAATATTTAATGTTTAAACTTAAAATCTGAAACCAAGAATTTGTTGGGTTTTTTTTTAAATGTAATATTGTTTAACTAATATGACTAATATGATTTTTTAAAAATGGCATACTGTATAGTCACATTAGGACTATGTTTGTGTTGATTTGAAGGCAACAGCTGTGCCAAGAGTCTACTGTCAAAACCCAGAGGCCTCCTCCTCATACAACACAGTTGCCAGGAAATTGCACAATGGCTTCATTTTTCCAACAGAGACAGGTAAAACCACATATCATATCATTGTGTTTCATTTTCTCTATAGTATTTGATTGTCTGGATTCATGTTGAGGGAAATAATGTTTTCATAAAATAGTGACATAGGTGTTAAAGGTGTAAGAATAAGTGTAACTGTAATATCTAGCTATAGTGGGAGTAGCCATAGAAGTGTCATTCCCAGTGACACCTGGGCTTCCATATCTTTTATTTTGTCATTGCTGTACTAAATCTGCCTTGTTATTACTGTATATAATTTCTCTGCTCCAGTTTAATTTAATAGGGTAAATATTTCTTCTCTGAACGTGATTATTCATGTGATCACTTGAGAGCTGCTATGTTATTCCTGCATTTGGCTGTAATAGGAGCAATTCGCTTGATAAATGTGTTTTTTGTTTTTTCTGGCTCCTAAGAAAATTTTTGAGTGTCATTCTTTTAAGTTTGAGGAAGTTAACAAATTTCACTTCTAACTAATTTCATTCCTTCCATCTGATGTACAGGTATCAGAAACTCTGAACGTCTGACATCCATCTCAGTGCCACCCTCATTCCTCCATCAGTCAAATAACACGGTGATCCAGAACATAGACAAGAGTCCACTGGCTCTCCACACAGATAGATTCACCCTCCCATTGGTTCACCATCCTTCAGACACAAGGACACCGCTCCCTCTAACAACGGAGACAATAAGAGCAGAGTGCCCCGTGACTCACTGCTGGAACCAGCAGGGGGTTTCTTTTACTTGGAGCCAGTTTCAAACAGATGAGAGGTTTCTGTTTGCCCAGCAGCCCTGGGATGTGAGTCCACACTAGCACCTGGACTAATTGTGACCATGTCTCTGAGTATGTTTAATGTTCTTTTGATCACTGAAATCTTTTTGTTCGGGTGCCGCTCAATGTCTGGGCTGGAGGGACAGATCCTGGCCAGCAGAGGGCGACAAAGGACTGAAGTTACAACCTTGTCCCTTACACTATTTTTTTTTTTTTTACATAAACTGCAGCTTCATTTATCACTTTTCTGTGAACCTGTTCTCTTGAAATGCCAGTAATAATGAATAAGGAGTTAGAGAAGGTCATATCTTAAGTTTATTCAAAAATTGTTGAAGTCTTTCATTGGTTCCATCAGACAACGTGATGGGTTTTAAATCCACTGAGCTGACTTGTAAAGAAGACAAAGTTGATGCAGCTCTATAAGACATGAAGTGCTGAACAAAGCTGGACAGATAGGATGGTAATAAATATTTTTACTGATGTGAATTTCCAGAAAGTAAGGTGTTATGTGCCAAGGTGTGATGAAGCCAATAAACACAAGTTCTGCTTGAGAGAGTGTAGATTTTAGAGGGTACATTTAATGCTGATGGATAATGTTATAGATGCTCTACAGTATATCTGGTCAGTGATGTACTGTGATTGTAACATAAATCATAGCTCCATGGATCATTTAAGGTGACTGCTATAATAATATATGGATGTTATCTCTTTTATAGTCTTGGGCTTGCTGTGTGTTTGAATGCAGAAGGCGGTTCAGGGGCCCCTCCAAGACTTCTTTCCAGGGATGGCCAGTGGGAAAATCTATAAAAGTATAGCTTCAAAAAGTCTAAACATGATCTGATATCTGCTCCGCTCTGTATCAGTTTTTATGACTGCAACAGGGCAGAGGCATTGAATTCCTTCATATCCCTTTACTGCAGCGAGGAGACAGTAAGACTCTTGAGTTTCTCAATAACTGGTCAGCGGGGGAAAGGTTGGGATCAGAAGGCAAACAGCTTGGTCAGCAGCACGGAAGTGGCCTACTGGCAAAATGACCTGTCGGAATTTAACACTGTGAAGCCACATAGGTAGATTACACCTCCACGTGTGTTCCTATGTAAATCATCTGTGAGCCTTCTGAAGTGCTTTAATTACATTAATGAAACAGGAATATCATTTTCTCACATCGCACATAAATTGAGGCCAACTTGAATATTACTGATAGTGGTCGTGGTTACCAATGTTACCAATGGTGGTAGAAAATTACTAAGTAGTAGTAGAAGTAGTAATTTTGAAGTACTGCTACCCTTATGTAAAGTCTTTGAGTGGATGCATTTTACTGGAGTTTTCACATGCAAATGTAGGTTTTTACTCCACTACATTTATTTGACAGCAACAGGTATCACTTACTTTACAGATTAGGATTTTACATTAAAAAATCCTATGATTAGTTAATAAAATACAATCAATTTTTGTGTGGATTGTATCCATTATAAACCAGTGGTTCCCAGCCTTGTTGGTTTTAATCCCTGACTAAAAAAGCAGTGTCTAATTGGGTCCACTTGTCTGTTAGCAGTTACATTAAAAAATAATTAAAGTTTTGTCATGGTTTCATAACTGTTCAGGGCTCAAAATGGGAAAATAATCTAATATTTCACAATATAGATGATTAGAAAAAATACACAAAAAGTGAATACAGATTTGTCTTGCAGAACTTTGTTTTTCCTTCTTTTATAATGATCATCTCACGACCCTTGTGACCTTTTGGAGGAGGAGGACCCCTAAAATGGGAACAACTGGACCAAACCAGCTCCAGATTGACCCACTACAACAGTAAAATGTTGCTGACACATTTATGCATCAGTCTGACGAATCTAATAATGTCATATATTACAATATATCAGTCACAAGGGACATTTTTCTCCAGAATTAGTACTTCTGACACTTTATGGACATTTTACTAATGATACTTATGTAGGATTTTGAATGCAGGACTTTTACCTGAACTGTAATATTTCTGCTTCCAATGACAAAAAACAGTTTTTATCTCAATATAATAATTTGACACAAGCATTAATCTTACATTTGGAGCATTAACTATATCTTATCTCACGTTGAGCAACCAAACGTTTCAGAGTTGCTGAAAAGCTTATCCGAGTTCAACTGTATATCACTTAAGCCTGGGATGTCCAAATCTGTTATCCAAATGTTTCTTACGACATGTTGATATTTATGCTCTTCAGTGGTTCTATGGTTAACCTCTACTGCTTTCAACAACTTAAGAATATTTATCATACACTAGAATCTGCTGCTCAGAGCGATATTGGGAGTAAACTGCCAAAAACTGGGTAAACAGTTTCTGAGTGTGTTGCAGGCATCATCCTTACACTATATTACACTGGGGAAAATGTCAAGAGAAAGGACCAGAGGTACAGGACATGACGACATGTGATGTCAAGTAGTTTATTAAAATAGGAATAATACAAAGGCTACAAAATTCAGAAAAGGTCATATAAACAAACTCACTAACACAAAATAGCAGCTGTTACATTTAAAGTTTACATTATACAAATATATAAACAGAATGATCATGAAGTAAAAATACTCAAGTATGATATTTACAAAAATTACAAATTGTCATTTACAGGCTATTTACATTAAGGTAAATTAAATAACAGTTACAACTCCATAAGAGCATGGTTGACAAGAAAACAGATCAATTTACAACACAGTTACATGATCTGCCACATAACTAAGAATATTTGGCGTTTGGTTTCATCTGTGTAATCAGTCAGTCGTCTGCAATGAAGCTTCCTTCCTTTAAATTGCTGCTTCATAGACCTTCAGCTTGGCTGTAACCTGCGCGAGGCGATTAGATAATAGTTGGATATTGTTAATGTATGTACCATTTTCCATGTGATCTTCAGAACAGTCATCTTGGAGCTGAGAAGAGAATTTCACGCTCTAATTCTCGAGTAATGGCCACGCAAACACGGCGCCACTAAAATACACTGCTGTCAGTGAATGGGAATCGCAGGGCCACTGGATCATCATTTATAATCTGACTATCTGCCTCATCGGAAATTTTTCCCAGTTTAAGTACCAAAAGTGACCAACAGGAAGCCACTGATTTCATATCACCTGTAGTGGTTTGTTCCTTATTGAGTGGGCTTCGTTGTAGCTAAAATAATTGTGCCTGAACTTGTGGTTTTTTCTTTGTTTTTTAAATGAACACATTCTTTTGCATCTTTGACTGTTTTTTGTGTTTGTCAGTAAATTCCTGTTCAACTTTCACTTCCTTTTAAATGGTCCCCAAATAAACAAGCTTCAAATTTACCCCCGGGTACAACAACACAAACTTAACATGAAAGAAGCGACCTAAATTTAAGAAGTTTGACAGTCCATGACATATTATTTTATGTTTCTGTGGCTTTCACCTGGGGGTCAAACATGCACCCAGTCATTACGGGGTATTTAATTACTCTCAAAAACCAGGTACAACATCCAAATCTGGACTTTTCTGCAATGTCTTCTGCCAATTAAAAACAATAAATATAACTAACTACTGCTCACAAACTACCAGTCTCTTTAAATATTAAACATAATCAGAGGCAGGACGAAGCCAATCTGATATTACCAAGCGAACCAAAAATATTCCAGATCTATAAGACCTATAAAATCTTACAGCACGGCAGAAACATACTCAATAAATCTGCAGTTATGTACATAAGGAGTCACTTTCCATGAAATAAAAAAAAGTATAAAATATCCTACTGACCACACACAGCCCGCCAGGGGCCACAGTTCCCTCCAAACTGGAGACCAAATAACCATGTTATATTTGGCATGGCTCTTCTCTCTCTCATGCTTTAAATATTAGCATAAGATTTGGAGCAGTTCGCTCAGTCCTACTTAGACCCTCTCATGGGGAAACTAACAGTTACAGCTAACTGGGGAAAAGGTAGTCCAGCTACTGCACACAATTAGCACTGAATGGTTTGCCAAGGCTGCTGCAGTTAGCTTTTCGAGCAGCAATAGTGTATTTTATATACTTAACCAATGGTATATCTGAAACCAATTACAGGTTTTCTCATTGAGACTTTAGTGTCTTTAATACTAATTTTAAAATTACTTTTTCATGCCTATATTTTCTTCCTTTTTGGTCTGACCATAGTTTTGTTTGTTGGATATTTTTAGTTGTTGTGATATGTGTTAGGTATCCTATAACTTAGTATATGTGTTGACATTATGGAACACCATTTCTGTCCATCCACATCACTTGTGTTGGAGGTAAATTACATTTTGCAGTCCAGCTCAACACATTTCAAAAAAAAAAAAGAAAGAAATCCCAGAGTCACAGAAGGCTACCTTGAGTGGTATCCAACAGGGATCTGGGTTCAGTCCACATTCAAGTATATTCCAGGAGATAATACTGAGTCACAGGTGTCATTCTCATTATCTTTGCTTGCATGGCTTCAGAAATTCTGAACATGTCAAAATACAATTAGTACGCCGTCCATGTGCCCGGGACTTTGGTTGTAAAAATGGTATTAAGGCTAACAACCTGCAGGTCTTTATCTGCAAAGTGGAAGAATTGGTGGGATTCCATTTTATTATATCCAGTCTTCAACCACTAGTCTCTGTCCTCTCCGCGAAATGACAAATTCAGTCACAAAATCCCAAAAAGGCCACTTTCCATAAGGCGATTTTCCGAATTTCTCCCCCGTGGTCCATGCTGGAGAGGTCATGGAGAGGTCTTGGAATTTTCTGGCCCGCAGTCGCCCCTTTCTCCTTGCAGGCTGTGGTGCAGCCCTGCATGGAGCTGATTTTCACACCGCAATATCTTAGTTCCTCTCCAAACTGGGGTAAAGTTTGAACACTTTATATATCCACTCTGAGTAGAAAGCAACGTTGACAAAAAGTGCAGGCTGCGATGAGGCACATTT
Source organism: Seriola dumerili (assembly GCF_002260705.1). Classification (NCBI taxonomy): domain Eukaryota; kingdom Metazoa; phylum Chordata; class Actinopteri; order Carangiformes; family Carangidae; genus Seriola; species Seriola dumerili. Next base: position 6,698,053 of record NW_019174393.1, read on the forward strand.
TGTCCTTTGGATGCTCACACCGATGATGACTTTGCGCTCATGTTCCTGGCAGACCAATGGACCTCCATTGTCTTTCTGCAAGACGGCACATTAACAATGATTATACTCCACTGTACATGTTCAAACTCAACCAAATTCCAAATGATGGAAAAAATTGTTAACCATTTTCATTGGGACTATTTCTTCAGCAGAAAGTAGTTCCAAGGAAAATTAGATACCTAGCCATGCCATGGTATTTGTTATTTGGGTGAATGACCTTTTGAATACTCTACATTCATGTTGTATTCATCTGTTTCATGATATAAACATTGATTTGTGACACTTACATCACATACACCTTCTCCTCTATTGCCACCGGCACATATTCTGCTCTCCCCAGCATCCCCTTTGATTTGTGAGCACATGTCATTGTTGACCATAGGCATCGTTACAGTGTTCAGTGCCTCATCATATCCTGTGTCTGAAGAGAGAAGAAAAACACAAACCAGTGAGTTTAATGGGTTAAACATACGCATTTTGTTTGAATAATGGTTGAAATGGAAGGGGGCATGGCATATTGGTGAAAGAAGGCAGTACTTTTGGTTTCCCCCCATCCATACATGGTGCAGTTGGTGCCTTCGGTGATGTGACAGTCTTTTACAGGAAGATGGATAGTGGAGGCACCCTCCGACACAGGCGCAGGACTAGAACATACATAACAGTAGATCACGTATAGTCACTTAACATGCTGTATGCAGCCATCACAGAATGAAACGAGGTCTTTCATGCATTTAGAGGGCCAAAGTTAACCAAAATGGCTTGGCTTGTGGTTAGAACAATACAAAGTTTTCCATAACACATGTTCTACCCTAACATTAGGATCTTAAACATCAGTGGAAACCGTCCATTTGGATGACAACTTACTCTGCTAATTTCAGCATAACCAGGTTGGATCCCTCTGGGCCACAAATCAGACGAGAGATGCGTAGTCTCGGGTGGCTTGAGGACTCATTGAGGTGTCGTAGACCAACCTGCACGCTGTAATCCCTGAGATCTGGAACGCTGAAGACCACAAAGTCCAGTGTCAGATAGAAACCTACAGTATTGGTGACTTGATGATTTCACTGGCCAGTGATTAAACTAATTTGATTAGATTGAGTGATCCATTAAGGAACCATAGAGAACATGAGCCTTACATAGATCTACAGTGGTCTTACTTTTAAATATTGCCAAGACAAGTTATCTGTGTTACTGTACTGCATGTGGTCAGTTTAAGTATTTACAAAATGTCTCTACATATACAACAATTTTAAACACAAAATTTTAAGGAACTTTTCGGAATTTGCCAATGTGCAATAACAAATATGATATTGGTAATTTAAATATTAAAAGTAATATTTTTTATAACAATCCTTTGCATAAACTTTCAAAGCACAAAAGCAAGAAAAAAGGCAATGTTTCAGACAAACTGTGACCCACTCCACAGCACACACTGCAGCTACAAGTATCAGCTAAAAGCTGCTGATCTACACCATATGTAATACTTACAGTACTGTACATTACTACAGAGATAGGGAGGTTTTCATTAAAGCCACCGCTGCAGATGACAGAGATACTATGTGCACAGTATATGAGTGGCTCTGACAACTGCAGAAGTTAAACAGATCTCCAGTCCAAACTATTTTGTTCTACATCTCAGGTCAGACCTGTCTGGGAGGGGGTAAGTCTTAGTAAACAGAATCCAGCCTGCATCTTCACTTTAAACAATATTGCAAGAAGCATGATTGACAGATATGTAAATAGAGAGTAAATACACACGGTAAATGAGAAAAGGATTTTTGGTGAAGGTGAGGTCAGAAATAGAATAAAAGCGATAAATTTCCGGGGGTGGGGGGTGGGGGGCTACTAGGAGTATCAGAGGGTGGAGTCTTACCAGGAGGTGAAGCACTGTTGGTCTGTCAAAACCCAGTCTTCTCTGATCAGTGAGCCACCACACAAATGAACCTTCCTAAGAAAATTTAAGAGGACAGTTTTATTCATTACAGAAGGTAGCATAAAGAGGGATTAAGCAGATTCTGTAAAAACATGTAAAATGACTCACTCTCTTTGGATGCTTACAACCCAGCCACCATCGGTACCTTGCACTTGATGTCCTCCAACTATTCTGGTGTTTATATGCACGAAGCATGATATCTTGGGTCTGGTCAGAGCTAAACAAGGAGACATTTTTGATACTGTATGTTAGATGAATATATTATTTGCATTTCAATGGGAAAAGATTTATTAAAACTTCAAAAGACAACCATAAAATATGATTTGTTTAGTTAGGTAAATGACAACAGACGGATTTCATGTAAAGAGTTAAAGGAAAAGGGACAAGATTAGAGATAAGAAGAGGAGGAAGAGGACTAGACTGGTAAAAGCCAGATAAGCAAAAATGATACTCACTGTTTGGCTGAGGAGCCACTGTAGCTGATTCACCTGATAGAAGTAAAAGAAAAGCACACCAGTAAGAAGAGACGCCACAGCAGCGGAAATAATTCAGACCTCTGACCATACATTGACACAAAAAGCATGAAACCTCATTGAAAAAAGACACCTTTCTTTACTTTATAGAGACTTAACTCAGAATCTGAATCATTGTTGGAGGCTATATCAGTTAGCAACCGCAGAGAATAAATTTGCTCAAGACCTCAGAAACTTCATGGAAGACATGTTTTACATTATGGAAATTATTGTGCAGGCATTCAAAAGAGTCTCTTCAATGCGACCCGATTGAAACCAGCCAAAGAAAATGTTGGGTCCAGCTGCTTGAGTATGTGTTTTCTCAAATAAAAGGATGGCAGCAGTGACCTGCATCTGTTTGCTGTTTGAACATCATGTATTCTCTCTGCCAATTGGACAAAACCACAGCTAACACATTACGTAAGCCACCAGCAAAGCTGCATAAAATAAAAGTTATGACATATTATTTGGCTTTGATAAAGTCTACAAAGCTAAATCACTTGTGTTATTTCATTGTACTTCACTCATACACCAACACTGTCTTCTTCTATATACTTAATGTTAATGCATGCTCTTTCAGAAGTGCTGTTTGGACAATCTGAAAGGCTCATGCAATATCTACTCCGTGTATACCTGGAGGATTAAAGGAGTCAGGAGGCTTGATCAGGACAAAATCATCCTGGGGTGACACAGGAATAACTTCCTCAAGTGTAAATATAATTAAACATGGGGACAGTTTAGGAGGTTATTTTATTCTGAATGTTTACAGGAAGCAGAAGAAGCATTAGCTTCCAGAAGTGCTATTAGTTTCTTTTCAAGACTTTCTCCTGACTTGCCTCACATCCTGATACACATTCCCCATTGTTCATGGGCTTAAGACAAGCAGTCTTAATGTCTGAGGACATGTAAGATACAAGCCTACAAAGGCTTTTTTAAAAGCAAATTAAATTAAACACACACCAGGAAATCTGGCAAACTGTTTGCTACTTTTTAAGGCAACATTTTATGTTCTGTAGCCTGGTAATTTCTCACTTGTACCAACAAACACTTAAAAACACATTTTCACATCAAGCTTCAAGCTCTAACTTCGAAGGCTTATTTGCTTTTTTGCTGAGAGTTAGGTGAGAAGATCATGTCTGTGGCATCAGTTAGCTTAGCTTAGCACAAGACTGGAAACAAAGGGTAACAGCCAGCTTGACCCTGTCCAACGTAAGAAAATCCACATACCTGCACTTTTAAAGTTCACTAATAAGCCTGTTATGTCTTGTTTGTTAAATCTATACCAACATTGTGATTTTACAGGTATGTTGAGTCTTTATGCTAACCTAAGCTAATCAGCCTATTTACCATACAGACATGAGAACAGCATCCATTTCCTTATCGACCTCTCAGCAAGAAAGCAAATAATGTTAAACTACTCCTTTAAGGGTCTGCTAAATAGATCACTAAAAATTGTACTATACAGCATGTGCATCATTTACAGCCTGCTAATATTTATGGCTGACATAAAACAGATGTATCTACTGTTACAGAGATATACATTAGAGCAGTCAAGGTTATTTAAGCCACTCACAGTGCTTCAGTTTGCAGTAGTCCCAGGCCAAGCGGTTATTTGGATTGGTGTAACACCAGGGGCCATGCTTGTCCCGGTCTGGGTTCCGGCAGTAGTTCTTCTCCAGCCCTACATGGGATACTGTAGAGTGAGAATCCCCACTGTAAAACACACAAATACAGATTCTCATATTCCATTTGTTATTTTGCACACAGTGTGTCAGAACTAACACTGGTCTTTGTCTCATTTAGATTCATACACACTCTCACACTCACACAAATACACAAGTATGTGCATACATGGAGTAGCGCACAGACTGATATGCACATACAGTACATACACACTGTAAGTTACCATGGTATGCCTGGAAAGTCTGACTCTGGCTTTCCTATAGTGCAATGAATCCTCTACATTCGCTGCATTCAGCCCGTAGAAGGAGAGAGTTTTGTGAAGAGTGCTCATGGGAGTATGAAAGTATGCACTCTAAGCATTCAGCAGGGCTCAGACCAGTAGGAGCCACATCCTCTATGGAACAACTTGGTTGTGGTCCCGATTTGTAGGAATTCACATCTAATCGTGTGTCTCTTTAAACATAATCTTCTACGATACCCAAAATATCCCTAAGCAATTACTGGGTAAAAATAATGCAAAGCGATAGACAACAATTTGTCAGGAGGTGAAGATAATTCCACTTCCCAGGAGAATGTTAAACAAGCTGCAGCTCTCAGCAGTTTTTCCTCAGATGACCCTTAACCTTGAGCAGGGTAGACTCGCTGGCTGCAGTCTACGCAAGGGAGCTGATTGGCTTTGATCTACCTTCCTCAGAAAGCACTTCCTGGGGTCAGGGGTCAGCTCTGGAACATGTCCATCTGTCTGTGCCATTTTGGCTTTTAAAATTCCTATAAATTAAGTAATTCCAACAGCTTGACTTCAGCACGAAGCAACAACCCTGTAGTGGGCAACCTCTCTGTCAAGATGGGTCACTTGGAGAGCACCCCGGGGTTTCCTCTCGTCAGTTAGATGAATAATAATTGGGCCTCGTATTGACCCCTGAGGAACCCCTGATTTCCTCTCACTGTTTGTTTTCACTGCTTGGCTTCATTCATATGAAAGGGATTTTCACAAGGCAATAGGAGGAAAAGTTGTCAACAAACACTCATCAACTGAGCTGAAAAGAATGTCAGCCTCTCTAGGAAACATTTCCAGTGATTCTTAGCACAGCTGACGTTTGGCTGAGAGTTAGCAGGAGGAGACACACAACTAATTTATATGCAGAATAAATTAGTTTCCTACCTGTTTATATGATGTGACCAGTCTGCGCAGGGAATCCCAGAACGAGTTATGGATAAAGTTCCCCGGTATGTCTGTCCGATGTCTTCGTAACACTCTGAGGAAAAACATGATAAAGTTATTTCAGACCACCTTGTTAAATATTCCCAGGAGCACATAGAATTACTGAACCCAGCAATTTCTGAAACACCTTGAGCGGGCAAATTCAGAAACGCACAGTCAGAGACAAAGAAGAGATTTCTCTTTGTGGTTTGAATCAATTTAATAATCAACGGCCCCAGTTCTCAAATGTAATAGAAAATTTAGACCTCACTATGTCTTTGCTTAAACAGAATCAGAGGAGGGCCTTTAGTAACTAACTGACTGGCCACTTTGTGACATGTGTGGTCTTCTGAAATGTGAAGCAGAGAAACATGGGAAATGACAGAGAAGAATATTGCCAAAGTCTGGTTCTTCCATGAAATGGAATGCATTGGGCAGCACGCTGCCAAGTGGCCCAGTCCTACGGGAGCAATTCAGAAAGTGTCTGTGTAATTTCACTTCACAAAAACATGACTTTTCAAGCATCTGTACTTCAGTATTTCACATTATTTAAAACATAACTTGCATAGTAATTTACTCAATATTTACCATTCTTTTGAAGTTTGGAACTGAGAAAAGGCTAAGTAGCCTTAAAGGAATAGTTTGACATTTTGGGAAATATAGCTTTTTTTCATCTTCATCAAGAAAACAGATAAGCACATTTCCCAAAAATGTGAAGCTGTTCCTTTAAAATTCTAGTTGTACAATAATTTACCTATTTTTTGTGTGGCCTCAGCATCACACCTGGGGATGTGGGTGCAGTTGGCTATCCTCTGATTAGGGTCTGTAGTGAAGCACCATGGGTAATCTGCACCATCAGGATTACGACAGTAGTTCTCTCTCAGGTCTCTGTAACACACACACAAACTACAATTTAAATGATGGTGCTGATGACTGTAATCTTTTTACAGCAAAGCTATCAATTTGTAGTTTCACTTTCATCACTTTCAAAATGAACAAATCACCTCCTTGACACAGCAGAGAGAACTGAACCCAAGCTGCCATGAAACAAGCATTACTCACTTGCATTTGAAGTTCTGAGGAAGAAATGAGTGGTTATGGGGGAACTGAGAGTCCCAGCGCTGACATGTCACGCCCTCAGGAGTGACATTCATTGTGCCTCGGTAATCGGTGCCCTTCCCCTGGACACAGGATGTTGTTACATTGACATCTGTGTCCTCACTGGAGTCCGATTCTAGCAAAGAAAGAAAAACACATAGAAACTGTAACTGTGAGTGTAGGCATGAGAAAGAAGGCAAAGAAAAACTTGCAAAAGAGAGTGAGATGCAAAAACTGAAGGTAGAAAGAAGGGAGGGAGAGAAGGAGGGAGATATTAATCCTCAGAAGAATGTGTCATGTTTAACCTAGAGACAGATGATCAAAAACAGTAGCACCCCCCCCCCCCCCCCCCCCCCCCCCCCCCCCCCCCCCCCCCCCCCCCCCCCCCCCCCCCCCCCCCCCCCCCCCCCCTTTCCTAGTCTCAACTGCGATAGGAACCTTTCTGTGTATTCATAACACTGGTGCCCCACATTCTTGCACGTAAGGACATCCACAACAATATGCGGTTATTTAACTTGCTGACAGCACAAAATGTCACAGGTTGTTGGAAGAAAAACATAATTTCTATACATACACCATTAAACATAAAATTCTGTTTCTGGCGAATTTGTTTATTGCACCAAAGATATCACATCCAAGCCAGTCTGTCCAGGGCAACTTTATCCACCGGAAAACTATTCCAAACATCTTCAGATGGAATTCTGCTTTTCAGCAGAGCAGGAATAGCAGCACATAGGGAGCGACTTCTCCCCTCCAGATTTCTGTCTCTGTTTCTTTAGCCTTTGACAAATGAGATTGGAGAAGATGGAGGAGGAAAGGGAATGTTTTGAGGCAGAAAGGAGAAGGCGGGTGGAAAAGAGGGATTCTTTAGCTTGATGTAATGCATGCCAGTGTCTGTGTGCACTGTGTAGTACAGGTCAGTGGTTTTTATCTTTCTGAGGGCAGGCATTGAGGGATACACACATCTGGACAAATGCAGATCCTCCGCCCTGGCTGTAAATCATAACATGTACTGTAAAGTACATGTGTGTATGTGTCTGACAGAGACAAAGAGGGATGCTCTGTGTGTTTGTGGGTGAGCATGTGGGAATATTTCAATGTGAAAAAATGAACAAATTCTCCAAAGGTGTGACCTCTTTGGCATCCGTTCTTCTTCTTCTCTTTCCTCTGTCTTTTAAATTATCTATGAAGGCAAAAGTTATCTACACTACAACTCTGTCAGACTCTGCCCGATGTGAGACGAGTCAAGTGAAGTTACATTATTTTTGCCCTCATCACACTCAAAAACCTTACAATATCAAACACATTGGAGGTGCAACTGATGATTATTTTCATTATTGATGAATGTGTAGATTGTTTTTATGATTAACCAAGTATTTGTTCAGTCACCGTCTCAATTTCCAAGAGCACATGTTGATGTTCCAATTCGACAATAATATTCTAATCAGTGACAAATGAAAGGAAAACTCAACATAAAGTTTCTTAGTAAGGAACCGAACAGCTTCACTCTCCTTCACATCCATCCTACAAGTCTCTGAGCTCCAGAGCACCAGATATTCTCTAATTTGGTATTTTGATGTTTGGTGGTGAGTGTCTTCTGACACGCCAGTCCAAAATCTCACAGAAGTCTTCAGTTGTGTTTTCATGCTCATCACACCATTCATTGACCCCCTGAGCCCTGCATGGAGGCATCTGCAACTGTTTTGTTCTTCACACATTTGTCCCTTGTCTATATCTGTCATTATTTTAAAAGCCAATGTTCACACAACTAAAATGACTATTAGGCCTTCCAGTGGCTGTGTGAGGCCTCACAGTATAGTAGCCTCTATTGTAATCCTCAACTTCATAGCCCCTTGTCATCTGTGAGTGGTCTCTCTGAAGTCAGACTCTCCCATTTACAAACAACCTATTTACTCTTCCTTGTTGAGGTAGGAGGATTTCAAGCCAAGCACCACATGAAACACCCAGCCGAGTAAACAAAAGTCTTATGAGACTCTGCAGGGGAGAAGAGGGAGCTTTTTTCCTCAGCTGACCGCAAGTACCCCAAAACCACAAAAGTCCTGTATGTAACAAACCCCCTGGTGCACTCAAACCACTTTTCGGCAGTACCGAACTGGCATCTGCCTGTCCAAAAACCAAGTCCACTTTTGAATCTCACAATGGATTCCTAACTGTGTGACACAACTGTTAAGTTGTGAGGGTACTTCACTTTGAGAAATACAATAAACATAAGAGTCATGAATCAGAGTATAACGATAATTTAGCCTTCTGCTGATTTGTTAAAGACTCTGTCCACAAAGCCCAAGCCCCAGATTTGAGTATATAGAGTACATAGATCCGTACCACACACAGTGATGTTGCAGTACTCCCATGGAGTTTTGGGATCCATGGTGTAGCACCAGGGACGGAGACGATTATCCGGGTTTCGGCAGTAGTTGTCTTTTAAATCTTTGTCCCGATACCTGAGAGAGGAAACAGAGAGGGAAGAAAAAATTAGGAGGGAGAGAAGTAAGTCATAACAACTGGTGAGGTCTACCTCTCTCGAGTATTAGCGTCATTTATGTAAGCATCTGTCATGGGGTGTGTGCTGGTGTTGTCCGTGAGAAAGGTTAGCATGTCATTATCGGCTTTGCAGCTTACTTTTTGGGCTGGAAGTGGTGTTTGTGAGGCCTTGCTGAGTCCCATCTCTGGCACTCCTTGCCGCTCTCTGTATGGTCCATTTTGCCCCAGTAATCCTCCCCATTACACGTCACACAGACTTCTGTCAACAAAGAAACAACATTTATCGAAATCTTCTTTCAGCTAGTAATGAAAGCAAAGAAAGGTTTCTTTCTAACATAAGCCTGAGTTAATCTGACTGAATCTTATTGTCCGGTAATAATGTTTTGGATGGTCTTACCCTCTGAACACTGTGGTACGCCACACTCCTCAGCTCGTACGTTGGGGTCTGTGGTGTAGCACCACGGACCACCAGGATCGTTGTTGGGATTCCGACAGAAGTTCTCCCTCAGGTCTTGCGTTGGGTACCTATCAGGATAAAACCTACAAAGGAGTAGACACATTTATTGAAAGTGTTAACTGATACTGTAAGCTGTATAAATAAATGTTAGGGAGTACTTGCACACTTGGCTGCTCCAGTAGTATATACAGTACCTGCCTGCTGGTGCTCTCAGTAACAAACCAAATAAATTCAAAAGGCATTTACATTAACATGTAAGCTTCAATCTGTGAAATTGTGGCGCTTTCAATGTGACCAGGTTACATTTTAAAACCTGGAATGACCGGTCATAGCAATCGTATGCAAAGTAAGACAATATGTTTCTCCTCTCCAGATTTGCACCTTTTGCATGATCGCCTTACTGATTCCTACCATATCCCAGCTCCCTCATGTGTGTCTGTCACAGCACAGTGACCACCAACAGCACAGAACAATGCTACGAACCACTTGGAGCAGCCCAAGCAGGTCATTTACTGGCAGCCTTTGAACACGTTTAAACTTAATCCCTCTCTGTCAACTGCTACATCATGTCAGTGTGAACGAGCGACTGTGAGACTGTAAGAAAATGAATCTGGCTAGTCCAAACATATGGGATGGAACAATGGGGAGTGGCATGGGATCCCCGTACTAAATGGACGGTGTGTGAAATTCGTCTTCTGTCAGCGCAGGATGATGAAAAGCTGGCATGTCAGCACCCCCTGATCCATGCCGACCACATTCCCCCCTCCCACCCAGGGAGACACAGAGGGAGGACAGGAGAAAAAGTTTTGGGCACAGGGGAAAGGTGAAAAGAAACAAGTGACTTAAGTGTTTAGAAAAGAAAAAGAGAGCAAAAAGTTGGGAGCTAAGTGTTTAACTGATGATGTAAAAAGAAAAAAAACACGTGCAGGATAAGAAAAAAGACACGAAAAAGGAACCAGAGTCCACCCTCCCTTCAGCAGCTTGTCTGAACAGTCTACCCCAGGCAATGACTCTTTTCTTGGGAGAGTCTGCTCTGTTCTCCCCTCTGTGCCCTGGGGCTTACGCAAGGCTTCAACACTAATGCACAACATCATTCAACCCAGAAGTAGAAGAAATCTCAGGCCTTAGCCAAAAAGAAAGAGAGTGCAAAGAAGAAAGAGGAGGAAGCTCTTCCAACCATATAGTAATACCTAGTGTCAAAATATTACAGGGTTAAGTTTAACACCAATATTTCTCTTATGCATTTAACTAAAACAAAACACTTGTTCCCCTCCAAAAGCAGCACTCTGCCAAGCGCCAAAACTCACATCTGTTGTGTGTAACTCACAAGCTCAATATATTTCTATCATACTACAGTATCCTTAATTTATAAATGGAATTACAAGGTTCCTCACATCACAAAAAAAACGCTGCATCTGGTGAGAGTCCGTAAAAGGCCGTGGCATGGGAGCAAGTTAACCATAATGATGTTGTGCTAACAGATGTTGGCCAGTTATTCATCTCCTTGCCAAAGTCTGCTCCCATCGGAGCGCAGGCAGACACTGTGCACACATGCTTCGCTCTGTGGGCCGGCTACACATATTGGCTAGATTTTGGAGATCACTAAAGATGAAATCTAGACCTGAAGTAACCGCTGCAAAATGTCTCGCAACATGCACCTGGTGATTGTGGAACAAACACGGTCATGCTTCAGTGCTACAGCATCCAAAGGAATAAAGTACTCAGAGATTAACGCAACACATAAATAAGGATTTTTGGAAGAAGGGTGCGACAACTGAAGTGTCCTGAAAGGAATAGTTTTGGGAAGTACACTGATTCACTTTCTTGTTGAGAATTAGCTTAGAAGATCAATAATGCTGCGCAATTTTGTCCGTTAAATATGAAGCTACAGCCGGGAGACAGTTAGCTTAGTTTAGTTTAGCTAAATTTAGCTCAGTGTAACAGCAAGTTTAGTTAGTGTGGTCAGCGGTTTCCCACTGTTTCCAGTCTTTCTGCTAAGCTAAACTAACTGGCTATTGGTGGAAGCTTCAAACTTACAGACATGACATTCTGCTTTAACTCTTGGCAAGAAAGCAAATGAGATTTTTTTTTCTTTTCCAAAATGTCTACCTTCTCCTTTAAGCAAAACATTAAATCCAAGCTGCAGGGGTGTGTTTCTGAAGCTAAGTGCGCTAACAGACCTCCCAGTGGAAACTCGTAGAAAAATAAATGAATGTCTCTACGGGGATAAATAAATGACTATGTATTATTAATAATATGAAAAGAAATTTTCCATTCCATTCCTTTCTCCACACTTGGCTTCACATCAATACACATTTCTCTCAGAGCCTCGGTTGAAACACTAAATATAGACAACAGGTGGAAGTCCCATTCCTGGAAGGGAACCTCCTGAGAAATCACCCCTGCCCCACGGTGATCGGTCAAGCGTGAAAATAATAGTTACCTGAAACTCAAATGGTGCGTGGTTCATTATGGTGGTAATTCTCACACAGCGGGACAGTCCCGTGTTAGGTAACCCCACGGTGGCACTAAATCTCCCTTAAGTAAAGCTCCCTTTGACCCTTTTGGAAAGTTAAAAGTTGTTGACAAGCCAGGGCGATGTTGTCGGTCGGACGATACATTTACCTTGTGGGAAGGAGACTGAGACCATGTGTCAAATAAACAGTGACGAAGGACTCCTAATGTGAAGAAGTGCTTCTGGAAAGGGAAGGGAGGAGAAGAGAAGATGGGGACCAACACCGCAATATGTTTTAATTGTTGGAGATCGCTGCACTTGTATTTTCTCTCAGTATGTCAGTGGCTTTGTGTGTTCAGCTGGACAACAGACAGAACATGACTTCAGTCTATAAATTTTTGCACTTTCCTTCTTTCATTCTACCTCCCCTCTGTACTTCTTCAAACTCTTATTACTTTGTCTCTCAACCCCCCTCCCCATCGCCGTTAAAATATCCTGTAACTAATGAGCACCACTAATGAGATGCTGGCACAGAACCATCTTTTCAAAGTCACTGATCTTGCCTCTCTTGTAGCAGTGGAAACTTTGGGATACACCTGATGGCCTACAGTGCAGCAAAAAAAAAAAAAAAACCCAGCCTCATCAGCTAGGACATCCCAGCATGTGTTGAAAGAAATCTGACTTAACCCTGGATAAACGTTCAACTGTCTCAGAGCCTCCACCTTCCCTTAACCCCTGAGGTGCAAGGAGATGATCTGGACATCAGTAAATCAGCTGCTGGGGCCTGTTTAATATCAGACACAGACAAATAGAGAAGGAGCATCCAGGAAGGTGGCGAAAGCCTAAAGATTAGAGATGACTGGCTTCGATGGCTGCAGGAATGTGGCCAGGGGAAATGAACAATTAACACCTTCTCCTCCCTAAAAACAACAACTGGCATGCCGCCGAGCAAGGCACTGAACGCTCAAGGTAATAAGTGAGTGTTTGTGAGCATCCCTCCCCTCATGAACAGCGCCACGTTCCCACATAAAAATGCACTTTTTATTGACTTATTCGGTTGAAGAGGAGAGAGGACTTACGTGTGCTCATTGATGTTATTATCTGACCAAGCCTGGCAAGTGATGTTTGACTTCGTCCAAGACCTCCTCCCTCTGTAGTTGTCCTTGGTGCCGATGATACACTCCCTTATATAATCTAAGCAAGGGGAAAGGCATAAAAAGCATTTGAAAACATTCATTCATGTTTTCACTTTGATACAAACTGTCCCTGTGTACTCTTTGTGTGCCAGTTTTCACAGTGTTTCAGCCATTTAAAGTTGATTTGCTCTCGCTGCCCTGAGCACCTGGAATATATTTTCCCATGTATGGTCAATAAGACTTTTTGCAGCATGTGTTTTAGTATGTCCCAGCTTGTGTGTTATTCCCAAAACAGACAACTCCCTGAAGTTCATTAAATGTCACAGGGGGGAGTTTCAGTAAATTTTGCAGTAAATTCTAAAGTGCTAGATTCCACAGCCTGCGCTTGAGAAAATCTTTGCGCTCCGACTGTAAACAATGAATTTTTTTGTTTACACACCACTTAAGTCTGCGGCATGTTTATGCGTGCGACTAACCCCACTGGGGTGATTAAACAGGAGGGGTAGTGGTGGTGAAGGGGGTTGGTTGCTTTTATTGTGTCAACAGAAAAACCAAATGCCTTTAAAATCGAGGAGCTGTAGCAAGAGGCACAACCTGCAATCACCAGGAGAGAGCTTGCCTGTGTAAATCCCTCTCTGCACCTGAACGTTCTCATGAGAAAAACACCAGAGCTCAAACCTTAAATGACACTGCCTCTGAAAATGACGACATTCACCTTTTTTTTCATACAAAGTAAAGTTGACGTTAGCCTGCTTCTTCACACCGTGGGTGAAACGGTCAAAGGGAAGCAAGTGGCATTTCCTGTTGTGCCTTTGAAAGTTGAAAGCCCTGTAGACACACATAGGAAGTGGTTGAGAGATGACCGAATGATAAGCAACAAAAATATGTAAATATTGTGTCTCTATACAGGAGGAGAAAAGGAGTGAGAGTGAAAAAAAAAATGTGCTGGGCTTCAGAGACAAGAGAAAGAGAAAGTGTAACTCACCTACAGTTGAAGTTTTTCTTGACCTTTTTGCACTTTCGGGCGCAGTGTTCCTGCGATCGACTGTTTCGTACCAAAGGGGGCTGAGGACAGTCTGTGCAAACCAGCATGTGGCCCTCAGTCTTCTCATACCTCTGTAATGACTGATGAGTCCTTCTACAGCAACCTGTGAGAACATAAGCACACAACATAAGAACACCTATCTGCAGGTTTTGGTGCCGCCATTAGATTCACTGTTAGGCTGGAAGGATTCACCTCGTATGGGAGCGACTGTATGTTTCTGACTTATACTGTTCACTCGACTCACCATGACTTTTTTCTGAAAGCTCCGACTTGGTGCTTAATTATACCGAAGTGGCAACAACAAATTTGAATGATCACGCCAGCCAGAGTGTGACGCTGAGGTTAACTGAACCTGAATTTAATGGATATAGCACTATATTGTCAATGTAAAGTATTTTTAACCACTTACAGTTTTCCTGTCTGTATCTACGCTGTCAGCAATCAAATGAATGCAAAAGATTCTAAGAAACCATGTGGAATTTTTTCATCTCCTCTTCGGTGAAAATCATTACTCAAATACTGGAAGACATGGCCAAATGTTTCTCTGCTGCTGTCAAGGTGCTGAGGATGAAGACGAACTTGTCAAAGCAAAGAGTTTTCTCCTGGTGGTTTGACTATTGGTTTCAGGGTTCTGGCATGAAAGATGTGGAGGAAAAATGAAACACTGAACCTGGTGGTCCGCTGTCAGTGAAAGCATCTTTCAACTGCAGTTTACTTCATGCTCCATGTTTGCTGGCATGTTATTATCTGCCCTGCTGAATCACACTGAAGCATCATTGTTCAACAAAATTGAACCCCTTAAACCTCCGCTGTTCTGCAACTCTTGAGAGAACTTTTTCTTTAGATCCTGCTTCAGTTGTAGCGGGCCAAATCGAGGTAGCAGACTAGTTTATGTGTCAGAAAAGCTGGTATGAAGTGTGTCCAGGATCAAAGCCCAGCTCAAGATGCCCCCCAGCACTCGAGCTTCAAACCAGGGTAGCTGCCTGAGAAATGCAGAGTGGGTGCTGAACTGTGAAGACAGCCAAGAGAACAGAATGATGTCCATCCAGCAGGCAGACGTGCCTCAGTTGGAGATTTGATGCTCATGAAAGCATATCTCATATTTTACTACTTTCAAGAGCCAAAACTCAACTTTTTTTCAAGTTTTACTACTTCATGGCATTTGTTATACTAAAGTTTTATGTTATTGTTGATAAATTTAATGACTATCCGTGATTCCTTCAGAAACCCATTGCAATAACTTGCATTCATGACTCCTTACCAGTCATGAAAGTCTTATTAGAATCCCTGCTGTTTAACTACAGTGACATTTAGTTTCTTCCTCTTCATTTTGAGCAACATTTGTTTTTTAAGGGAACAAAACAAGAGGTGATCAGAATCCTGCGTCCTGGGAAAGCTTCAACATCTCTCATCATTTCTATTAACTAATAAAGTTTTATGTTTCAATTTTTATGTATAGTCTCTGAGCTATTGGTACCTAGCGCATACTAAAAAAACTTATAGATTTTTCCACAGAGTGTGGAAAAATGCAAAACTGTCAAAGGTGCAAAAGGACATATTATAATTCATTCTTGTTTAATTTATAGGCCTTTGTTGAGAGCCATTTCTTTGGAAGAGCGACATCAAAAGAGAATTATACCATTGCAAAGACATAGCATAATGTATAGAGCATAATGTAAGAGATCCATGTGGGTTCAAAAGCAGGACAAAACCATATTTTCAGTCTAAATCCTCTGTGATACAAATCATTCATTTTTACCTACTGGAACAAGTTAAGAGCCCATCCTTCAGTAGAATGGAGCTCTACTGTAAACGCTGGTTCTGTGGGCTACAGTAAGATCTTCAGATGCATTATGTTAGTTACAATAGTTTTTTCCGTTTATAATTAGGGGCAAGTGCGATATAAATCACACAAGAAAATCTCATGCTACTGAGTTACAGCAACATGCTCCTGCGCCAAGATCCGACACAAGACGTTGTGTGTGTACTTAAGATATTGTAAACTGTGGAGCGTTTAGAGGCTCCTCGTGGATGAAAATGGTTTTCGGGGAGGACGTGTTATTAATGTTTGGGCTCCACTGGACCACATCTGGCACTCATCACAGTGTTGTTCCAGCCCTGATGTCTGGCCAGGCTGCTCAATTAGATTTCACTTAGTCTCTTCCTCTCCTTGCAGTCAGACTGCTGCTATCTCCAAATCCCGGGCATTTGCTGAAGTTGGAGATCATAATAAAAGGTGCTTGATGGGTGAGCATGAGGGACATGACATTTAATGAGAAGAGGCAGAGATAGCTTCGAGGAACAGTTCTGAGTTCTGAGTGGACAGGAAAGGTGAATAACCAACACTCTGACCTTCCTCAGACATATCCACTTTGGTGCTCTTGAGCAAACAACCGAAGTGTCAGCTGGATAAGTATTTTAGTCAAGCTTTCCTGTCAAAAATGTGAAATGAATAATCACACAGTGTATCAGTTTTAGGGAAATGCAGAGGAAAAGTTGTATTATATGAAGAACAGGAAAGTAGCAGGTTAAAGGTGTGCCTGTGTCTGGGAATTAAGCAGACATTACATCTGCTTCAGAGAGCGCAATATGTGGAACTGGGCTCAGCAGCCAGATGTTACCCCCCCACCCCTCTCCCTACACACACACACACACACACACACACACACACACACACACACACACACACACACACACACACACACACACACACACACCCCTCTTCTATCTCTCTGCCGGGACAAACGCATGAATACCACAGTCCAGGGCGCGCGTTTTACTTTCCCCTACTCCAGGGCAGTCAGGGGTCAGGGTCGGCACCCCTGAAGGTGGTAACTATGGATTCAGTGCTTTACTCAGTGACATGTCAGCGGGGCGGATGCAATAACCGGGACAGTCTGTGCAGCCACCAAACAGCTTGCGCTTTATAAAGGCGCAGCACCGGAGCTCGTTTGGATGCGTTTAAATGACGAGTGGTCGTGTGTGCGCCCCGAGCTGTGCTGCAACATTACAAGACGAGCTCTGCATCCTCTTAGTGGCTGGCGTCAGTCCAGCATATGCACGAGTGTCTATTACCGAATTGACCATGACCTATATAAAAAGTTTACTGACAAAGCAGTAAGATCAGCAGATGTACTTCAAACCAAGCGCTTTGGCACAGGTTTGTACCTTTAGGCAGCTGGAATGGCACGGCGTGCGTTCTTATTCTGGATGATGATCATTTTTTAAATTCTTATTGAATAATATTGCACAAAACAATTCAAATACATTAATTATACTGCTCTTTAGATCCATTTGATTACTGGCAATTAGACCCAATGGCACAAATACTGGAAGCTCCAGTGAAAACAATGGGTTCCTATAGAAAGTTGCAGTCTGATGAACAGCTCAATATTTCTTTCCATAACAGTTTCAAATGTTTGATCTTCAAAAATGTCCTTGAGCAGGTTCATTATACAGTGAATTTCCACAGCAAACAGTGAGCCCAATCGATGCAAGACAGGACCTGTGATCAAGTTAATTCAGTGCCAATCACCGTCTCAGTCTGTAATCAAAAACTGATTATGTTTCCATAAGAAGCTATACATTTTTATTGTAAGCTGCTTTAAACCAAGTCCTGATTGACAAAGTTAAAAAAAAGTGAAAAAAAAGTGAAAAAAAAGTGAAAGTTTAAAAATATGAGGAACTGGAGCGTTATTCTTTTTGTCAACTTTTGTCACTTGTTTAATTTTATTATTTTTTATTCTTCCGTGTTAATCTATTGATTTGTGTCTAATGCTCATTTCACTGCATAAACAGAACGCGGAAAGAAATGAAACATGTGAGATTTTAATATGACACTTATATTAATCACAATGTTCATGCAGATATTCAACATCTCTTAGAAGCGCAGCTCTTCATGTCTTACCTGTGTCCAATGTAGTGACCACAACACACACCAAAGCGTGGTAAATCCATACGTTTGTCCTCATGGTTGGGAACTTGGGAGCAGGTTAGAATCCCGATTAAAGGAGCGACAGACTCGGTGCTTGTGTGAAGTCCAGAGTGGCTGATGATCAGCACAAGACTCGCCTTCCTCTCACAGATGTCACTTTTCCAACAAACCACACGTCCTCGGTTCAACCCCCTTTTACACGAGTTTGTGCTCCTCTCTATCAGCGTGTCTCCTCACTGGTGTCAAGTCCTGTGGAATAAATTAAACAACTTCCGGTTGTTTTTTCCAAAATAAAATCGGATGTAACAAACATGCCTAATGTAATGCATTTTTCAACTATCAAAGTCTAGTGATATATTTTTCCTATTGTCAACCAAAGCCACTTAATCCCACAAACAAATATTATCTGTTTAGCCAAATTTCTCTACCATTAACCACCAGTTCTCACCCCCAAAAATTTAAAGTGTGTATTAATCCACATCTAAACATAGTCCCCAACAAATACAGTCTTTTTACTAAAAACTATAGCACCCAGCTGTTTTAGGTAATTACTGAACTCCCCTTTTTTAAGTTAAATTCAAAATTTGTAACACATTTTTAAATATTTCCATCTTATGAATCCCAGCCTTATAGCAGCCTTATTTTCTAAGGCTCTTGAGAGCTATTCTGTTATAAACTAAACGCAAATTGTTTTACTCAAAATTCTCCCAATTATCAAAAGCATTTTGACATATTTCTATAACAAGGCAGCCTTGAGATTACATTAATCAATAAGCCGATAGAGATAGAATAATGTACTTGTTCTGTACACTGCCCAATTTCAAAATGAAATTTTGCTGATTTGCTTTTATTTTGAAAGTAACAGTGCTCATGTAGCACTCATATTGTATTCTGACTTACTAAACTGCTTTGGAGAGTACACATGGCACCTATTTTTAATAAGGCATCCCTTGTGTAAGGTTTACAAACTGCAAATAATGACTTTACTAATTATTAATAAATCATTTAATAATGCTATAATGTTTTACAGATCAGTTGTAAATTAACAATTAACAACAGATTTTAGGTTGGCAGGCAATGAAAAACCTTGGGCTGGTGTTTATCCTCTTAGCTCTTCAATTGATCAGATAAACAACTCCAACAGACTTGAATAGAAGTGGTACTTTACACTCTTACACTGATGCTAAACCAGACATGGCTCTAAGATTGAAGAAGTGGTGGCAGTAACGGTGCTGTGCATTGGTGCCATGAAAATAATTTATGGACCTGCGTTGGGGCTGGTGGTCATCAGGCGGGACCTTTTTAACAATATCCTCTTTCTTGCTCTCCTCACTCGCCTCACTTTGGCTCGGCTAAAAAGGCAGATGGGATTTTTTACACGGTGCGCCAAGGAGCACTTGGAGCAAAGTAGTGATTGCGTCCTCAGTGGATTAGCCAGTTGCAAAATACCTAATGCAGTACCAGACATAGAACATATACAAAAACAAGCAGAAAATAGCTAAATGAAGTGTCCTTAAGCAAGACACTGAAACAGCACTAAATCCTGATGACACTGAGCTTCAGCCAGCTGGACCTGCTGACATGAAGAGGTCCTGGGTTTTCATGCTGCTCTTAAAGTTTATTCTCAGACTGTGTCATAACTTCAAAGCAGCCTCTGTCTTGGACTAATGTGCCCAATAAAGTGACATATCAGGAGACTCAACTGCACAAAACCAATTAAGTGATGCACTGCTATGGCACACCATGACACAGCAGGGTCAGCTCTTCTCATGAAAATCAAATCATGACAAAGTTATGAAGAAAAATATCTAACAGGGACTGAGGGAATATTTGTCCTGCTGTTCAAACAATCCCCATGAGAGGAAGAAGTATGGGGGCGGGAGACAGCGCCAAGAGTCTATTCATGGTTTATCCCAATGCCACATTACACTGACCCAGTACAGCCCCTATAAAGAACTATTGTGTTTGTATTATTTAAGGATACTATTGTAGAGAGCAAACTACAGCATGTGTAATATCCTATATCTTTATTATAGGAATATTACAATGATTATAGGAGTTTAAAAGCACCATAAAGGTCAGTAAGGTCACTATAAAGACAATATTAAGCACCACAGAGAGAGTATATATCCCTATAGAGACATTATAACACAAGAAGTGTGTCTGTGTGTGTTTTTTTAGGAGGGGCAGCTGGAAGTGATCCAATTTAGGTACCAGCGTACAGGACTTTTGTTGGGCCCTAACCCTTATTTGACAGGAAATCCACACTTCAGCCGTTAACGGGCGGCGGACTTAAAGCCCTCCTGAGAGAGCAGCAGGGGGAAGAAATGGTTTGAGGCAAATGCCAGACTCCCAACTCTCTCTCATTAAGACGCGTGCAGGTCATTTAATTTTTCTTTGGTCCCTTTTCTTCCCTTTGGTCTGCGTGTGTGTGAATGCCCAGGAAAGTACCAGCAGGTGTAGAGGTGTGTGTGTGTGTGTGTGTGTGTGTGCTCAGGGGGCTGCAAACAGCGGCTCTAGGTCCTGGCAGCAGGCACGTAGCTGCGCTGTGCACCATACACACATCACACCCGCAACGTCAATCAGTGTCAGCGAAAAGAAGAAATCCAGACGTTCAGAAAATCTGTCTTGGAGCAAATTTTTGTAGATTGGTACTTTTTGAACTACAGCTAGCTCTGTCCCATGTGTTTCACAAGCCTCAGGTAAATAAGTTAAGTTTGACAGCTGATTATGCATCAGGGGAGAGGATGTTGGAAGTGGGAGTGCTCTTTCATAACAGACCAAAGCAATGGGAGTATTAACTTCCATGATTTATGTTTTCACTCAAAGCCCCAGGCCTGTCGTTGAGGATTCCAAAATGTCAGTCATTCTGCGGCATTTTTAATTAGAACATGGGAAGTTTGGTAGCGCTATGATGTACAAGACTCATGAGCAACTTTATTTAAATACTAGCTTAAGATGTAATCAGTGTGACTGACATCAATTTCACAATTGCCAGTAACAATACGGTCCAGTTCTTGGAGAGTGTAATTACAAGCTACTTCTAATCAGACAGCAGAGTCATTCCCAAATGATTTCCAGGTAATTTGTGATCAACCATAGCAGATTCCAGCAGTCGTCTGTCGTCACAGGGATACTGAGGAATAACTTTCATGATTGTAGCCTTGCTTTGTTTGTGATGATTAATCCAACTGTTCCTGCATTTTCCAAGCGTATTTCAGGGGAGGAAAGTTGTAATGACACAATAGAAACTAACGTGGTAACAGATGTACTGTACACAAGTAATTTCTCTCTTGCAGAAATGGCTTCAGGTGCATTTTAGGTTTTCTATTGCTACATAGCCACTGTTAGCATTAACAGCTGTTAACTTACCAGTCTAGAAGAAATGATGCAAGTTCAGCTTCAAACTTCATTCCTTTACTCATGAGGCGCTGTATGTGGAAAGCAATCTTCTTGTTTTGCTTCTATTTCTATCACTTCTTTTCTTGTACTGAAGTTAGCATGCTAACTGGCTAGCCCTGGTCCAGTTGGACTGTCTTGTCACTCTCTGAAATCAAGTTCTCAAGCATCCAGCCACATGGCAAGAATGGAAAGTTGAGGGCTGATGCTAATGCTGGCTTGTAACAATAGCTAAATGTACGCCAAGCTCCTTTAACTGTCCCAGTTATTTCTTTTTTATTTTCTTTGAGCCAGTGTGGTTTATTGTCTGTGGGTTGTTTCAAGCTGTTCTACACACTCAGTACACCCCCCTTATTATTCAACAAACAAAAATATATGCTATCAGAATAATTGAAAATCACACACAAATTCTACACATAGTGGTTTTAAAAGCCCCATTCTGTCACTAGTATTAATCTGTGAATGTGGCTTTTTTCTTTTTGCGTTCCATGTGTTTTTTGTTTTTTTTAATCTTTTGCTTTCTCTCTCTTCATGACCACATAAACACACACCTATTTCATGACCTGCTGAGCCATGTAAAGAGGTGTGGACAGGGGAAGTTAAGAGGAGGGAGACCCAGAGAGTTCATCATCAGTGAGAGCTGGGAGGAAGGCAGGTTTCTGAAACCGTCCGCTCCCAAGGCCAGAACCTGTCAGCACTCACAGGATGCAGCCTCATTTGACTCGTTTTCTGACTTGGTCATTACGGCACTATGCCAACATGTGTGACTCTGAGATAAACTTGTTTTCTACACACAGCTGATGTGCTTATCCAGTTGGCAAAGTCAAGTCTTTGATTAACGACATTATGAGCAGTTGGCAAAATGTTGTTCTAAAGGCCAAACCCACAATTTTCAAACAACCAATGCATGAAATTGCTGTATACGTTTTTAGTGGGAATGAAACGTTCAGTGTATACATGCTCAGCTCATACACTTAATGCACCAAACATTTAGTATTCAAATTTTGAGCTGCATTCTTTTTTGGACAATTCTTATCTCCAGTGCCTTAGTGCTTGTGTCTCTATCTCTTCTTTATGATGGTAAAAGCTGTTACGGATTTTACCCAGATTCTGAGAAGGTTATCAGGGTCTAGGTGTCCATGCATCGACCTGGGGCATTATCATTAACAGCACTGACCATCCTACATACAGGATTTTACCCCTTTCCTTCTAATTACTTTACACCACAGCTGCCCAACAAACACTGCCCTCCTCTATTCCTGCACATGAAGGAGGCTAATCACCGGTGTGATCTCCCCCTTTTCACCTCTGACCCCCCCGACACTAGAATAACAACCTCCATACCAGCCCCCCAACTCCTCAATGCTTTCCCCCCCAATTAGGTGGGTGCTTTTCCCCTTGCAGATGACAGATGAGGGGTCGGGTGTTGTCAGACCCCCTTGCTAGTTTCTCCCTGTGCCCACCGAGGAATGAAACAGGAGGATGTCCCTGCCTTGGGGAGTGACAAGGAAAAAGGTTTAGCATTGGAAGTCACAGTGACATAGATAAATTACTGTCGGCGAACTGGGCGCAGGAGCACATAGAGTGGGGAAGTTGGGGTAAGCTGCAGATGGAAAATAAAACCTGTTGGATGGACTTAAGAAGGTAAGAAGATATTCAATGGGAGAATAGTTGAAAGTTGAGACTGAAAGAAACTCGATGAAAGACAGAGTACAAACATGCAAAGAAGATATGGCTGCACCTGTGGAAAAAAGACAGCAATTGTAGCAAGAATGAAAAAAAATTGATATAAAGAGAGTGAGAGTTTGCACAAAGGGATAGTGAGTGGATTGAAGGATTAAATGAGCGATGGAAAAACAAATGAAATAGCAAACAAGAGAGGAAAAAGACAAAGAGAGATAAGGCAGCACTTGCTGTGCTGAAACGCTGCAGCAAGCCTTTTTCCTCCGCTGCAATAAAAGCAGAGCTGCAGTCCAATGAATCAAGGCGTTGGGGGCTTTCCTCTCTCTGTTGTGTGTTATGTCCACTGCTAATGGCCAGCAGATGTGGAGGTATTTCACAAGTGTGGCTTTGGAAAACATTCCCGCACATAAATCCAATTAGGTCGGATCCTGCACACGAGCTAGCTAGCGAGCAGACGAGTGCGCTCACGACCGCCCAAACGCTCCACAGACACAGTTGACTTAAATAATCCCATTTTTCACAGCAGGTAGAGGAAGATGTAGACTTAGTAATGGTTAGAGGCTTTCTAAGCTTAAGTAAACCCATGTTCTAATTCAGGATTTTAGCTGTTTGGGTTTGTGTGGTTTTGACATTGAGGTGGGTGATCAGTTTCGACAGCAGTGATGCTGTCAGGGTCTTCTTTATATGGGTGGTCTACAAACAGTAAACTATACTAGAGAGGGAAGATACATGAGAATATGCCACAGATTGTACCTGAATAACAAGGCTTTTGTTAGCACAACTGGACAACAGGATTAAAAAGTTATATCATCGATTAGAAATGCTCCTTCTCTCCAGATCACTTGTGATGGGATCAAATAATACAGATCAAATAACCACACCAGAACTCTGTGCTGAGCCAATATAGCAGTATTAGCACAGCAAAACTTATCACATCAACACAATCATGTTTCCTCAGGGATTATCTGTTCCTGATAGTGCAAAGCCTTGTTTGAACAAGAAACTGGTAGCCAAATGCCCTCTGTCTTATATCTGGTATTTTAATAGGGATTATATTTTATGAAGTGAAATAAATAGTTTCTAAGCCAATTCTTCAACAAATCATTGAAACCATGTAAGTGATAATTGTAACATGATTGTCATTAAATTGCAACACTGACACGCACACTTTGCGTCATTCACTGCAGTCTGGAAAGCATGAATAGATGATATTTGCATGGGGCAGGAATCAGTTCAGGTTGTCACTCAGAGATTGGAATGAACCCCTCCTGGAGAGCTGAAGTGAAACCAGAACTTCTGGGTTCTGTTCCAGAAGTAAGAAAACCTCATTCAAAATCCTGCTGATATTTACAACTACGGTAATAACTAAAAATCCAGCCTTGGAACCGAGCCATTCTCAGCAGTGTGTCGTATGGCTCGCTTCATGTGATAAGATAAATCTGGTGATTTCTTTGAAAATCAATGTGGTATCATTGTTTATTCAATATTTATGTTTTTTAGTGGCCTTTAATGAACACCATTTCCCATAAGCCCAAGACATCAGCCCCACAGAAGAGGAGAGTCCATGAGCGGGTCAAGGGGTTGTGGTGAGTTCGGACCAAGTCTGTAATAACACCAGGACAGAGAGGAGCAGAGAATAAAGCTAGAAAGTTGAAAAATTACTTTAAAAGAGCGAGTTGGTGACTTTTATGGATATGGACAAAACCAAGCTGTGATGATCAATATACCATGCTGCCATGATTGTAGTTTTTTTTTCCACAGGAGCTGGAGTTTTCCAGTGATGTCATGACTTTGACTTTCTATTATCTGATTGAACTGATTGTTTTCTAAACCCCACCTCCTGTAATTACTGTTACTATAGCTAGCAGCACTTGTAGAGTTTTAGAATGAGAAATAACCATTTGTAATGCTGCCCAAGGCTGGAGATGCTCAAACGTAAACGTCCCAAAACCAAATAAATAGCAGGACAGAACCGGTAATGTTACCCTCAACTTTGATATAGCAGCTTCTTGCTCCCACAGGGTCTATGTTTCAATATTGAGACATTTTTATGACATAACATCACAAAATAATGTTAATAATGTAAGTTAATGACATACTCCATGCTTTTGGTAGTGATTAATTGTCAGGAGTAAGCTAGTAAGCAGGGTGTGCTAACATTTACAGCTTACATTGGAGCAGATACATATGCAGTTAAATTTACACTTTTGCTCTTGTATTTTTGGTTTTGTAAAAGCTTCTAAAAAAAAAAAAAAGACACCATCCTCACAAAACATAGTTCTCAAGGTGTGGTTGGACAATTGCTGCTTGGTCAAATTTCCCTCTACATTATGCACCAATATTCCTTTGTACATAAAAGCAAGGAGGAAATAGATTACGCAATTGCAACATCATGTTTAATTGCATACCTATATCCTTGAAAGTTTTGAGACGTGGTAGGAGAAGTAATTACCACAGTAAATTGCATTTGGTCTCCAGCTGTCTCAATGAATGTTTCCAGAATAGAATCTAATATTTAAAACTAGTTTTCATCGTCTGTCAAATAAAATGTTTTATTTACGAGCTTTGGACTTTGAATGTGCAAGACCATTTCTTTATCTTATCTTTCTGACAACTCCTCTCTATCAACGTTGATACAAGACAACAGGACAACTTTTGATGTTAAGCCTGCAAATAGAAAATAATGAAAAATGTTCTCTTAAAAGAAGTTTGGCATGTGAGCTTGCCTAACATTGCCTAATACTCTCCTCAGTATGCTTTATGTGAAATCAAATACAGTAAAGGCCAGGTCATAAAAGAGAAGAAGACATATTTTGTCCACATTTGTATTGACCATAGCAAATAACTGGTATATCTAAAAAAATATAGCAACAGATCACATCTCACATGACCTAGACACAACATCATCTTAGCAATTAGAACAGTACATATGATCTGACCTAGAGTCAGCGCTTAGTGGTCTCTGCAGCCTACTGTGTCTGGATCATGAGCTATTGTTTCTAGTGTGGCAGCTGCTGCATGCTTGTCTGGCACCTCATTCACTGCTAACTGGCTCCACGTGTGTAAGGACAAGTCCAGATACATTACATGTATTTTTCTGCACACACACATGCACACATGTGCACACAACACACACTCAGATGTCCACATATACAAGCGTAAATGCACCACCTCGCCACACGCCACAGACAGAAACACGTGCACACACACCACACTCACTAATCCCCTGGCTTTAGTGGCACAGCGGGAGTGCGTGGTCTTGTGGTGGCTTTATTAACTGGGGTGGGGCAGGGAGAGGTGAGATGGTAGAGCCAGGGGTTGGAGGTTGGTGGGGTGTGGGGGTGGGGTGGGGGGGGGGCAGAATAGGGGGGTAGGGGGGGAGTCCCACCAGGTGCTAATAGATTTCCTGCAGCTTTGAAACGTTTGCTTGTGCTGGTCCCCTGGAATGGAGTCGGGTTTCATCTGTGGCAAATTACCCGGACCGAGGTTTGACCTCCCTTCAACACACAGCCCAGACACACGCCTGCGACACACATT
The DNA here is from genome assembly GCF_002260705.1 of Seriola dumerili. NCBI lineage: Eukaryota > Metazoa > Chordata > Actinopteri > Carangiformes > Carangidae > Seriola > Seriola dumerili. The sequence goes on from NW_019174393.1 coordinate 6,724,667, forward strand.
CTGACACACAC
>NW_019174393.1:6724702-6746536 GCF_002260705.1 Seriola dumerili
GGGGGGGGCAGAATAGGGGGGTAGGGGGGGAGTCCCACCAGGTGCTAATAGATTTCCTGCAGCTTTGAAACGTTTGCTTGTGCTGGTCCCCTGGAATGGAGTCGGGTTTCATCTGTGGCAAATTACCCGGACCGAGGTTTGACCTCCCTTCAACACACAGCCCAGACACACGCCTGCGACACACATTCTGACACACACTTACCAAGTGGGACAGTCGTGTGCACACACCCTCAGTTACGCCTGCAATGCACCAACACACATCCCCGGTGGTGAAATGCTCTCACAAACACATACATACTGTTAGGAATAATTCAACATTTTGGGAAATATGCTTGTTTTTGTTCTGGGACTAAGATGTGAAGATTGATGTCAGTCTAATGTCTTGAGCTGGAATCATGACTAGCTAAGCATAGAGATTGCAAACAGAGGGAAGCAGCTGGCCTGGCTGTGTCCAAAGTTCAAATATACACTTAACAACATTGAACTTCTTACCTTTAGGTCACAGAGACAGAAATGCAAGACTGACTGTGTGGTTTAAGGAGGACTTATATTCTTGAGCAATTTGCTAGCAAACAACAACTGGTTGCGTTGATTGAGTGCACCGTCCTTGAGTCTTTTAATCAAAGAAAGGGCTGTCAGTTTTGGTACTTTAATGCTTGTGCAGACACCAAACCCATGCTAATTTGTGGAAACCCATGTGAGCTAACCCACGCTACAGTATCTGTTTTCGTTCAATATATCTAAGGCTATACAGCCACAACTGGTTAGCATAGCTTAGCATAAAGACTGGAAAAAAGGGGGAAACAGCTAGCCTGGCTGTGTCCAAAGTTCAAATGTACACCTAACAACACTGTACTTTTGGTTAAGTCACACAGACAGAGAAATGTAAGACTGACTTTGTGGTTTCTTTTCATCAAAAAAAGGGTTGCCAGTTTTGGTACTTTTATGCTTGTGCAGACACCAAATCTGCACTACAGGCTATACAGCCAGGTTAGCATAGCTTAGCATAGAGACTGGAAAAAGGGGGAATCAGCTAGCCTGGCTCTCTCTGAAGGTAGCGAAATTCTGTCACTGTGCTGGGCCATGAAACAGTCATGCACATAAAACTGCAACTTGCCGCTTTTACTCTTTAGGTTTTGGTAAGAGTTATAATGTGGTATAGTGAGCTTAGAGGTGCTGGAAGTTGATTTTGTGAACTAACCTTGTTTCCCCTTGTTTTTGTGCTAAGCAGAGCTAATTGGGTACTGGTTGTACTGCAGCTTCATGTTTATCTTACACTGGTATCGACCGTCTCATCTAACTTTGCAAGAAAGGGGAGAGCCTTATTTCCCAAAAAAGTGCAAAGTATTTTTTTCAGGTAGGTATCATGTCCTGAGTGCATGAGATTGAGACTGATATTAAGCCTCTTATCTAACACTCAAAGAGAGCAAAAGAGTGTATATTTCAAAATGTTGAGCTGTTCCTGTAATTCTCTCGCCCACTTCCACTGCACTAATTAGGCATTAACACACATTTGCACTTACTCAGCATTTAATTACCTCTGTGCCACACACGCACCAACCCTTTGATAGTGGTGGGAGAGTTGCTGCACTTGCCTGTTTGCATGCCTGTGATTTCTTCCTCCCTGCGTGTGTGTGCAGTAGTAAGAAAACCTCATTCAAAATCCTGCTGATATTTACAACTACGGTAATAACTAAAAATCCAGCCTTGGAACCGAGCCATTCTCAGCAGTGTGTCGTATGGCTCGCTTCATGTGATAAGATAAATCTGGTGATTTCTTTGAAAATCAATGTGGTATCATTGTTTATTCAATATTTATGTTTTTTAGTGGCCTTTAATGAACACCATTTCCCATAAGCCCAAGACATCAGCCCCACAGAAGAGGAGAGTCCATGAGCGGGTCAAGGGGTTGTGGTGAGTTCGGACCAAGTCTGTAATAACACCAGGACAGAGAGGAGCAGAGAATAAAGCTAGAAAGTTGAAAAATTACTTTAAAAGAGCGAGTTGGTGACTTTTATGGATATGGACAAAACCAAGCTGTGATGATCAATATACCATGCTGCCATGATTGTAGTTTTTTTTTCCACAGGAGCTGGAGTTTTCCAGTGATGTCATGACTTTGACTTTCTATTATCTGATTGAACTGATTGTTTTCTAAACCCCACCTCCTGTAATTACTGTTACTATAGCTAGCAGCACTTGTAGAGTTTTAGAATGAGAAATAACCATTTGTAATGCTGCCCAAGGCTGGAGATGCTCAAACGTAAACGTCCCAAAACCAAATAAATAGCAGGACAGAACCGGTAATGTTACCCTCAACTTTGATATAGCAGCTTCTTGCTCCCACAGGGTCTATGTTTCAATATTGAGACATTTTTATGACATAACATCACAAAATAATGTTAATAATGTAAGTTAATGACATACTCCATGCTTTTGGTAGTGATTAATTGTCAGGAGTAAGCTAGTAAGCAGGGTGTGCTAACATTTACAGCTTACATTGGAGCAGATACATATGCAGTTAAATTTACACTTTTGCTCTTGTATTTTTGGTTTTGTAAAAGCTTCTAAAAAAAAAAACGACACCATCCTCCAAACATAGTTTCAAGGTGTGGTTGGACAATTGCTGCTTGGTCAAATTTCCTCTACATTATGCACCAATATTCCTTTGTACATAAAAGCAAGGAGGAAATAGATTACGCAATTGCAACATCATGTTTAATTGCATACCTATATCCTTGAAAGTTTTGAGACGTGGTAGGAGAAGTAATTACCAACAGTAAATTGCATTTGGTCTCCAGCTGTCTCAATGAATGTTTCCAGAATAGAATCTAATATTTAAAACTAGTTTTCATCGTCTGTCAAATAAAATGTTTTATTTACGAGCTTTGGACTTTGAATGTGCAAGACCATTTCTTATCTTATCTTTCTGACACACCTCTCTATCAAACGTTGATACAAGACAACAGGACAACTTTTGATGTTAAGCCTGCAAATAGAAAATAATGAAAAATGTTCTCTTAAAAGAAGTTTGGCATGGTGAGCTTGCCTAACATTGCCTAATACTCTCCTCAGTATGCTTTATGTGAAATCAAATACAGTAAAGGCCAGGTCATAAAAGAGAAGAGACATATTTTGTCCACATTTGGTATTGACCATAGCAAATAACTGGTATATCTAAAAAAAAATATAGCAACAGATCACATCTCACATGACCTAGACACTAACATCATCTTAGCAATTAGAACAGTACATATGATCTGACCTAGAGTCAGCGCTTAGTGGTCTCTGCAGCCTACTGTGTCTGGATCATGAGCTATTGTTTCTAGTGTGGCAGCTGCTGCATGCTTGTCTGGCACCTCATTCACTGCTAACTGGCTCCACGTGTGTAAGGACAAGTCCAGATACATTACATGTATTTTCTGCACACACACACATGCACACATGTGCACACACACACACACTCAGATGTCCACATATACAAGCGTAAATGCACACCTCGCCACACGCCACAGACAGACACACGTGCACACACACACACTCACTAATCCCCTGGCTTTAGTGGCACAGCGGGAGTGCGTGGTCTTGTGTGGCTTTATTAACTGGGGTGGGGCAGGGAGAGGTGAGATGGTAGAGCCAGGGGTTGGAGGTTGGGTGGGGGGTGGGGGGGGGGCAGAATTAGGGGGTAGGGGGGGAGCCCACCAGGTGCTAATCAGATTCCTGCAGCTTTTGATAACGTTTGCTGTGCTGGTCACCTGAATTGGAGTCGGGTTTTCATCTGTGGCAAATTACCCGGACCGAGGTTTGACTCGCCTTCAACACACGCCTGCGACACACATTCTGACACACACTTACCAAGTGGGACAGTCGTGTGCACACACCCTCAGTTACGCCTGCAATGCACCAACACACATCCCCGGTGGTGAAATGCTCTCACAAACACATACATACTGTTAGGAATAATTCAACATTTTGGGAAATATGCTTGTTTTTGTTCTGGGACTAAGATGTGAAGATTGATGTCAGTCTAATGTCTTGAGCTGGAATCATGACTAGCTAAGCATAGAGATTGCAAACAGAGGGAAGCAGCTGGCCTGGCTGTGTCCAAAGTTCAAATATACACTTAACAACATTGAACTTCTTACCTTTAGGTCACAGAGACAGAAATGCAAGACTGACTGTGTGGTTTAAGGAGGACTTATATTCTTGAGCAATTTGCTAGCAAACAACAACTGGTTGCGTTGATTGAGTGCACCGTCCTTGAGTCTTTTAATCAAAGAAAGGGCTGTCAGTTTTGGTACTTTAATGCTTGTGCAGACACCAAACCCATGCTAATTTGTGGAAACCCATGTGAGCTAACCCACGCTACAGTATCTGTTTTCGTTCAATATATCTAAGGCTATACAGCCACAACTGGTTAGCATAGCTTAGCATAAAGACTGGAAAAAAGGGGGAAACAGCTAGCCTGGCTGTGTCCAAAGTTCAAATGTACACCTAACAACACTGTACTTTTGGTTAAGTCACACAGACAGAGAAATGTAAGACTGACTTTGTGGTTTCTTTTCATCAAAAAAAGGGTTGCCAGTTTTGGTACTTTTATGCTTGTGCAGACACCAAATCTGCACTACAGGCTATACAGCCAGGTTAGCATAGCTTAGCATAGAGACTGGAAAAAGGGGGAATCAGCTAGCCTGGCTCTCTCTGAAGGTAGCGAAATTCTGTCACTGTGCTGGGCCATGAAACAGTCATGCACATAAAACTGCAACTTGCCGCTTTTACTCTTTAGGTTTTGGTAAGAGTTATAATGTGGTATAGTGAGCTTAGAGGTGCTGGAAGTTGATTTTGTGAACTAACCTTGTTTCCCCTTGTTTTTGTGCTAAGCAGAGCTAATTGGGTACTGGTTGTACTGCAGCTTCATGTTTATCTTACACTGGTATCGACCGTCTCATCTAACTTTGCAAGAAAGGGGAGAGCCTTATTTCCCAAAAAAGTGCAAAGTATTTTTTTCAGGTAGGTATCATGTCCTGAGTGCATGAGATTGAGACTGATATTAAGCCTCTTATCTAACACTCAAAGAGAGCAAAAGAGTGTATATTTCAAAATGTTGAGCTGTTCCTGTAATTCTCTCGCCCACTTCCACTGCACTAATTAGGCATTAACACACATTTGCACTTACTCAGCATTTAATTACCTCTGTGCCACACACGCACCAACCCTTTGATAGTGGTGGGAGAGTTGCTGCACTTGCCTGTTTGCATGCCTGTGATTTCTTCCTCCCTGCGTGTGTGTGTGTGTGGGTGGTGTGTGTTTGCGTGAGTGGTCCGTACTGGAGATGAAGTTTTGTAAATGAGTCAGAGGAGTCACCTTTGCTCAGGAAAATAGTGTATGCAGTATGAGTGTTTATGTGTAGATGTAAGTTTGTGGCCATATTTTTTTTATGCATGCATATATGTGTGTGGGCTTTTAGGAATGTGCACATCTGCATATAGCTCCAGTTGTGTGATACAGCTGTAGGTTTAGCCACAGTTGATGGGGCTTGGCGTGTCAGAGGATCTTTAGGAGAGTCAACTCTCTGTGCGCGCCAGACCTTAGTGCTTAATCACACAGTGTTATTACACGTCGTCAAAATGCTGACTCGTTGTCCCAATCGGACACCTGGAGCTCGCAGCACAGGAAATAACTCACACTCTACCAGAATAAAACATGTCTGCCTCACTTTATGTGTGTTATGTAATTGCCTATTATCAGTTTGATCTTCTTTGATCTTCTATATGTGTCTGTCTGTGAGTCATCATAACTGATTGTAGCAAAGCGAGTCATTGTTTGTGACTGAGCATGAATCTGTCTGTTTGGTCTGTCAGCCTGTAAGGCAATCAGCCAATCAGCCATTGGGTCAGTTAAAAATCTGTCTGCCAGGAGGAAAGGAACAATAGTCATAGCAGGAAAGATTCAGATGCTGACAAATCATAGACAATCCAATGAGCTATCACCATTTACTCAGTTTGAGTGACTGATTCGCGCTGCATCACTGCTTTGTTAGCAAATAACCCTCCTCTAAAAACAAATGATCATTTCCTTTAGAGATTTAGCTCGCCAACATTAAACAAAACATGCTTAATTAGTTCTAGTAATGATGTCTAGGAATACAGAGAGCTTTGGTTTTATTTGCCTCAGTTTTTAGATTTCCATCTCTGAGATTTTTGCCTACAACAGAGATGAATGGAATCCTGTTTGTCAAGTGCTTCTAAAACACATCAATAAAAGTGTTTCCTGAGACTCTCAATTTATCTCCAAGAGTGGAGGAAATTTTTCCATTAGTTTAGCTGAACATTCATTTTTTTTCCTTTCCTGTTTCGGGCACCATTATTTAAAGACAAAGTTTTGACAGCTTGTTCCGTTTTCACCTCGAGTCTGTCTGAAAATATCTGTAAGTGCTCCTCTGTTTTCCCTTCTGCTCTGCTCTGCTCTCCCCTGAGATAAGGACCACTCATGTTTCCAGTCAAGGACAGCTGATACAAAACCGCAGGTGATGTTGGTGATTCAAAAACCACATCAAACCTCTGGTACTGGTCACTGCATGGCCTGATGAGGGAGGGCGTCCCACATCTGCAGAGGGTACTTTTCTGTTTTCCCGATACAGCTGGGGCCTCCACTTTAGCCTCACTTTCTCTGCGGCCAAAAAACATGAAAGGAACATGAGAAGCCAATGCTACCAGACTGCAGCAATTTCAACAAAGTGAGTGCATAAATGACCAGCAGATGAGTCACAAAGTAACAAAGGTCCCAACGGGGCTCCGAAGTGGTGCAGGGAGAATGGAGCAGGTGGCAGATATTTGGGATTCAGGTTGTTTTGAAAATACTACTTTGCCAGACCAATTGGCCTTCTAATAAAGCTTATCTCTGAGCATTCAGGTGGTTATGTAAATAATTTCTTTTGCTAATTGCATCATTGCAGGGTTGTTTTCATACACAAGAATAAACCTGAAGTCGATTATGCCATCCTCACTCGTGCAAACCGCTTTTGTTTGTACAAATATAAGACATTCCTCGCTTTATTTCAGTCATTTCCTCCGTGTATGATTTGCGTATGAAGGTTGTAGGTGTGTAGGTAGGATTTTAAATTCTCTCTCAAGCTTTCTTTTTCATTCTGCAAAAGCCCTACTTCTGACGCTTTCCATGTGTAACAGCTGAGTGCAACACCATGAATCCTCAGGCGGGTCTGTTTGAAAATGTTTGCAATAAATCCCATTTGTACAATTACTTGTGTCCAAACAACAAACACATACAAAAGCCAAAGTTCAAGGAGACGAAGTGATGCAACCAGGGGAAGGCTATGAGGCAGTTATAGTACTCAGTCCTTTTCCATTTTGCGCCCAGACTGCATGGTGGAGGTGACTGAATTCAGGGGCCCTGACAGTACTTTACGGAAAGAACGCCCTCGAGCACCTGTGTGACCACTCCTGGACACAGGGGGTGCAGCCGTGCACAAGTACCAGGTAAGTTGGCAGTACGTCCTAGTTTGATTAAAGCAAACTGAACGCTTTAAGATTTAGAGTGCAGAGATAGCTGCTTATCTTAGCGTTAAATAATGATCAAGACTCTATCACGGAATCAGATGATCAAATTGACGATGATAAGGGCAGAACTGATTTCATATCAGCAGCCCAACTCTAAGGATAAATAGGGATAGATGTTATATTCAGGGTTTGTACTATAATCAGATTCAATAGGCTACCTGGAGCTGCTTACCAGCTGTATGCACGGTGAAAGAATGCCATACTTTCTCTGTAATCTCCTTCATCGTAATCTAATATCTACAAAAACACAAGAACGTAAGGAGTTGCATGCAGTTGACGGCTGACCCTCGGGGTACAGACTTTCTGAATAAGAGCGGCACAGGAAGAACAAGATATGCTAAACATATCAATCTCAACTTCCCTGTAATGAGATCCCCTTGTGCCTTAAGTATCACAAGATATTTACTATAGCAGTTGTGATTGGGTTTTGATCCAGTGCCAAACAAATGCCTTTATGAGGTGTTTGAAATTTAAATGAAGGGGTAAGAACTTCATTCAGGATCAGGGGGGTTGCAGCTGTCCCTCCTGAGCACAGAGTCAAAGTAACAGCCCTTTAGAATGACACAGAAGAGCTACAGGACAGGAGATGTGGAGACAAACCAAAATCCTCCAGTCTTATCCTTGCTCTTTGTTGTATGTTGAGGCTCAAAATGTTTTTGTTTTTTTCCAACCATAAGCCACAAAGTTGTTCTTCCTTCCCAGCAAACATATGCCTACTGGTTCCTTTGTGGTCTGCATCTGTGCAAAAACAAAACTTTCTCAGTGGTGGTCAGCTGGGTTTGTCTGCAGGCATGAAACAGGTTTCGTGTGGGGACAATGCGCTCCTCAGTAATCCGAAACCAGTCACGCTGCAGGATCGCTTCCACGGAATTGGAGGGGAGACTGCAGAAACCATATCTTCGTCATCTAGCACAGTGAAGAATGCAAGAGTAAGCATTAGCTGAGAAGAGGGACAGAGAGGGTTTTGAGAGCAGCACATGCATTTAAATGAAGTGGTGAGCTACAGTATGTTACCGTTCCCAGTCAAGCATGTGGGATCCCATTTTATAAAGCACTTAAAGGTTCATTCTGGTGCACAGAACGACATGTGACACCGTCTCCACACTCTTTGGAAAGCCCATTTTGGAAAAACAAACCTGCTGGTGTAATGAGAGGACTGTTAATACTTACAAATGTAATTACTTACATAATAAACTTTTCATATTTACCCTAGAGGCCGTTTACTTATGGGACTTCAGGCCAGATATTAATCAGTGACAGAGGGACACAAGCCTTAGGACTTAGGATAACAATCAAAAACACAACAGGAATGACCTCTTCGTGTAAACCGACTGGGTCATCTTGCTGCCAGACGCGAAATCCAGAGCCCCTGGCAGGAAATCCACCGTGTGCTGTTGACATCGCAACTCATCCGTGACAGACAAGGAATAACACTTTTGGAGAGGAAGAGGTCGGGAGAAAAACAGTGCAGTCCAAGAAAGACAGGGTGCTGTCACCGGAAAACACAGTTTTTTTTTTTAGTTAAAAAAAAAAAAAAAGAAGCATAATAATAAATCTTTCATGCAATATTCACTCAAGGAAAGAGAATGCATTAAAAACAGAGATTACACATGGTGAAAAATATGCTGCGGTTACAAAACATAACAGACAGGGCTTATAACTCAAAATCCAAGGGGGCTGAAGAAATGTACTATGTAATTTCTTTGCATTGCGATGTTGATAAATCATGTTTTGAACTGGTATTCAGTTTCTTCACTGATGCAGAGTCCATCGAATCATACTTACCTAAAATGGCAGTTTCACAAATTCTTGGTCGATGTTGTTGTAATCAATTTCTGTCACAGGGTCTGTAAAATATGTAATTTCATATTATTGGTCTCTGTATAGTCGTTCGCCAGCTGCTCTACCAACAATAAAGGCCATTTTTTATTAAAAAATAAATATTAAAGACATTGTAATTGGTCTCATTTAAAATGTCCCCACGCACCTAAAGGATTTCAGTTTTTCTTCGTGGGCTAGCACCAGGGTTAGTTTTAACGTCTATAATAAAGAGTAAAATGAGCCTGTAGTTTGTCTTTGGGGGGCAGTGAAGAATAGTGGCTCTAAGAATCTGGATTTGACCACAGCTGGTTTCAGGTTCAAGTGTAAAGCAGCCTGCGCTAACGAGAAAGTCACTTACCATTTGATCAACATGCAATAGGGAAAACAGAAATTACTGCAAATTTATGACCAGAGGCACATTGCAGGTCGTTGTTAATGGACGTGTCCTTGAAACAAATTCAATGTTGTAGAGAGATGTGGCTGGACCTGCGCCTCCGTCGTTTCTTTTCCTGGACATTGTTGATTTTGGCTGGACGTCAGTTTCTGATGTTGGCTAGACACTGGGAGAGCAGACTCAGGGTGCTTCCTTCTCATTCTCACACACATTTGGATGGGAAATGTGTGTTGGCAATTTGACAGAAGTAAGTAACTGAAATCCGATCTACTGTGGAAAAAAAACCATGACATTTTGCAAGAAAATGAGATCAGCCAGAACTCTAAAGGCAATGCAACAGATAATAATCATAAACTTTTATTCTGAATATACCTTATTTGCACATACACATTTGTCCTCCCCAGGATTATAAACATTGCTCTTTTTTTCGTTTTGTTGAGAACAACATCACTTTTGTACAAATTTTTACATGACTGATTCTGGAGAATCAAGTTCCACTAAAGTGTAACATATTAAAGCACAATCGAGGGAGACTGACAGAAAGGCCCACCAAGACACTCCCAAAGCGGGTGAGGGATGACTTGGTGGACGCCTCTATCAAGCGCCTGCCTTCAAACCAAAGGCAGGGAAAGACTGACTGACAGGTCCGCCAATCGTCTGCCAGAGAGTGGCAGCAAGGTAACAGACACAAAAAACACACATTAAGCAATCCTCAAGATTCCAGAAATGAAAAGGCCAACCCACACGGCCCATACAGAGAGCACCAACAGAATCAAAAACACTTCATATCACATTGAGAGTATATTATTCCTGAGGTGACAGCATCTGATTTTAGCACTTAAAGAGTAGAACGGAACATGTGGACAACTACGAAGCTCATGTTCATTCTCCAGTGTTTTCTGTGCATTTCTAAAAGGGTCAAGTTGGAGCGTTTTAGGTGGTGTGTATTTTCACTCATTTCATATCATTACTCTGCACAAAATGACCAGACCAGAGTCTTAGCTAGTTGTAGCTTGAACTACAGTTCATTTATACTTTGTAGTCTACTACTACTAGTTACAATTTTTCTTGATATTTGGGTGTTTTCTCTTTTTTTTTGTCTGTTTCAGGCAGTCACCAGCCTCCACTCATTTCCATATAGTATAAAATCCAATCAGAAGACTTCTAATTTTCTTGAATTGTATGATAAACCACAGTGAACATCAGATCTGCATTAATCGACAGTTTTTTGTGTGTTAAACAAATGTGAGTTCTATTTGTTTCCACATATTTACTTGTTTCTGGTAAAAACACAATGCTAGGGAGGGACTTTTTGTGGATATTGATTGGCTGGTATTCATTTCATGGAGCCTTTAATGAAGTTTAAAGGCCCTATTTAAAGGTGTTAATTGTTCATTTAACTCTTGTTATTTGCCAAATATACGCCAAAATGTTTACATCAAAATCCCTGTCTTTTCTCTTCCTGTAAAATAGTTTTAAAGGTTTGATGACAAATCCTGCACTATGGAAGATTTTTATTTTTTATTATTTTTTTTTATTTCATTTAAATTTTTATGTCCCATTGGACTTGAACATATATGGCCTCGCTTGAAAAATGACCTCATCATGGTTGTCTTCTTTCTCCGTTTCATCCCTGTCCGATTCGTCAGTAAACTCAAAGTGGTGGCGAGAAGTCCTCAACAAGAGAGCAGGATGTCGTCATGGCAGCTACTGGGGGCATAACACACACTCAGTACTATTAGCTAATTTAAACACCAGTCAATATCTGCGGCAAGTCTCTCCCTAGCTTCCAGTCTTTACTGGAAACACAAAAATATGAAGAATCCAGTAGCACTCGGACATCTTTAAATACAGATTGATTTGATTATTCTGAACTACATCACCTCTCAACAATAATAAACTTGACAAACATCAGTTATGACAAAATTTATTCAGATTTCAGGTTCACTGTGATGTTTTATAATCAAATAACTTTCAACAGTCTGTTATTTGATTACCATACTGTACACAAATGAATGGAAACTAATGTCTGTCTTCAAGTTAGGATCAAGATTAAGAGTCTTCAGTCACACTCCAAGAGCTTTGAGCTAAATGCTAACATTAGCATGTAACATGCTCACAATGACAGTGCTGATATTAGCAGGTATATACTTCTACATAAAAAATCAGCAGGAAAGTATTCATGATTTGTAGTTAGTGGGATAAAACTTGCTAAATCACTGGAATGCTCCTTACAGTGAATCATACATGGCTTGAACCATTCAGACAGATGAGAATAGTGCATTCAAACCTCACACTGGCCGAACAGATTCCCTTTCCCCAGTCGAATCAGACCAGAGTGGAGCCAAATGCTGTCTCCCCAAGAGAAAGGCAGTAACAGCTGATCATACCTTACCATATCATGAATAAATACCTGACACACAGGATATTATGCTTCCCAACATTACACACTAAAGCAGGAATATGTTGTTTTTTCTTTCTTTTTTTTTTTTTAAACAAATTATCAGCCACTACCATGCAGCACAGGGAAACAATTTATGAGACTTGCATCTTGCCTTCGTAATGTTGCATAAATGTTATATTAGGATAATAGGTTTCTCCACAAGAGAATAAGAGAGTCCTATATGGCACTTGATCTTCTTGAGTGTTAGTAAATGTAAAAGGAGCATAAATACCATTGTTAGCTTCACCACATTGTTTTAGTTGGAAGGTTATAGTTAAAGATGGAGGAGAACGTTGAGAGTAAAAAGTACACATCAGACCACAGGGAAAGTTACTGATGATGATGGTGGTGGTTTAATGATGGTGGTGGAGCTTCGCCACAAAATAAGACTGGGCTAGCATTCCTTGATCTGTCTTGTAGATATGCATACAATTAAAAAAGTGGCATTGTTCAGTGCGATGTAACAGCAATTACCGAGGTAAAAGAACTATGAAGAGGGTCAGAGACAAATGTCAGTAATTATATGGTTTTCACGTTTCCACAGAATAAATAGTTTCCTGCGAACATGAGTCAGTGTTTATTCGAATATACACTCACAAAAGATGCACTCCCTGGTTTAAGTGGTGTTCTGAATTAACTGTCCCCCAAAACCACCAAATTACTACTTCTGTTGAGTTGTGAATGCCAAACAGATGAACAGTGGCGTCCTTAAACTATCTGATATCACTTAACAGTCGTAACAGAACGGTTTACTGCTCTGGCAGTGAACTAATGAGGCATCACTCAGAACCCACAGTGGCAAGAAAAAGTGTGTGAACCCTTTAGAATTACCTGGTTTTCTGCATTAACTGGTCATAAAATGTGATCTGATCTTCATCTAAGCCACAAATGTAGACAAACACAGTGTCCCTAAGCTAAAAACACACAAACAATTCTAATCTTTCATGTCTTTGTTGCACACTCCCATTCAACAAGCATAGTGCTGGGGGAAAAAGGAAGTGAACCCTTGGATTTAATAACTGGTCGAACCTGCTTTGGCAGCAATGACCTCAAACAAACTCTTCCAGTAGCTGCGGAACAGACCTGCACAATGTTCAGGAGGAATTTTTGGACCATTCTTCCTACAGAGCTGCTTCAGCTCAGACATATTCTTAGGATGTCTGGTGTGAGTGGCTCTCTTCGGGTCATTCACTTTTCATTAATTTTCCACTCAGTGATGACTGATGATGTCAAGCGGTCCTGAGTCAAGCTGCTCTTTGGCAAACTCCGGGGACAGTGACATTTTTTTGGAGAGCAGTGGTTTCCTCTGTGGTCTCCTACCATGGATGAAGCGCTCTGCACACCATGATTTGTTTATGGCAGACTCATGAACAAAGATGTTAACCAGCTCCAATGATTACTTTAAGCCTTTAGCTGCTACTTGAAGGATCTTTGTTATGTTACTGATCATTCTGCATTGTGTCTTTGGAGTCATATTAGCTGGACGCCCACTTCTAAGAAGAGGAGAAACTAAATCGTCTCCATTTATAAACAGCTTGCCTGACTGTGGACTGAGGAATATTTCAACTCTCTGAGATTACTTTGTAACCCTTTCAAATTTATGCAAATTAACAATTATTAATCGTAAGTCTTCTGAGATCTGTTTTGTGAGGCATGGTTCATTTAAGCAGATGCTTCATATGAATGTTTAAGTGTTAAAATGTTTAAGTAGCTCCAACCAGGTTATCCAGGTTTGATAACTCTTGACTCCAGTAAGCTTTTGTTAATGCCATTAGCCGAGCGGTTCAAAAAGTTTTTCCAACCTACACTGTGAATATCTGACAAGAACAAGACAATAATTTGTGTGTATATTAGTTAAAATAGATTATGTTTGTTAATAATTGAAGATCTCACCATATTCCAAGACAAATTTATACATGAATGCAGGTAATTCCAAAGGTTCACTTAGTTTGTTTTGCCACTGTACATATGAATCATTAAAACCTGTGACTGTCAATCCTTTACTTGAACCAACAGACACCTAAATCAAACTGTATGATTATTTGTTGACAGCAGCGCCAAACAAGCGCAGATGGTTTAAGTAAAAATTATTTTTATATCAAAGATTTTAAGCTTGTTTTGTGAATAATCACAACCCAGTTTTCTGCCCGACATATTATTTCCCATCTAATTGCATTATCTTCTTTTGATTCTCAATATCGTGTGAGTACATAAATGAACCTCAAAAATACAGCAAGTCATTTTCTACATGTTCAGGATGGATTTATATTTTCAGTCTGAAATGAGTAAAATGGTTTATTTCGTTTGCTACTTAACTGATTTGAGAGTCCAGTTTTGGTCCTGTGCAATAGGTTATCATTTATTATTTTGGCAAATTTATTTTGCTCTGTAGCAGTTGTTTGGCGGATTAGTGCATTCTTTTTTTTTTCTAATTTAACTGTCCTGCCCTTTTGCAAACAACAAGATGACACTATTTCACTAAAACCATCTACAGTAAGTCATCTGCAGACTTTCTTGCTTAAGTTAGGTACAGCATGTTATATATGAACCTGAAGACAGACACACAAAATGAACCAAGATGAACTTATATTGGGGAAAATTAAATAGAGCAAAAGAGAGGGTCATGAACTGCCTGCTGCTGTATAGTGATTTCCACTTGGTGATCTCATGCCACAGAATAATAAACTGCAAGAGGGACTCTCACTACTACACAGAAATAGAGGCTGTTCTCCAGCTAGAAGATCAACCTGTAAAGACAAAAAACAGCTGCACTTTGAATTGAAGTGCAGATAGTAGTCATTTAATTTAAAAAGTGACAGCAGTGAATACAAACGCACTTCTTTCCTTCTTTTTTGAACAAAATGTTAAGTACAAACTCTCACGTCCCCCTCATTCATTTTCTTTAGTAGTGGCAATAAAACAAACAGTAGCATGCTGTCCTGATTCTTCATTCAAATAACCAATAAATAATAAAATAAATAATTACTACGCTTCTCTTCATTCAGTAGCCACAGTCTACAAAGCTAAAGGGTTCATCTGAGTCACACAGTCCACATGGCACTAGAGATTTTGTCCAGTGAGCACACACAGGACACCAGCCAGGCTTGTCCTGATTGGTTAATGCGTGCTATGGCAACAAAGTTTGCACTGGAGCAATCCAACAACAAGGCGTGAAATCCAGATACATTTACCACTCCTGATGTTTCAGCTACAAAGTTAAAATCCATACACTCAGAAGCGGGCGCTCTGTGGCAGCTGATGGGTTGGTTTCTGTGCATTAACATAACAATGAACATGATTTCCACACTGCAAATACAGTATCTATATGAAAGAACACCAGGCGAAAGTGAAGGCAATGTCCTTAAGAGACATTGTGAAAATGTTCTGGGTGGTGCTATTTAAAAATCTGACCCGAGACAACATTATATTATACGCAACCCAACTGAAGCAAATGAAGGGCAAAAGCATGTGATGTAACAATTTGGCATCTCTTACTGCAATCTTTGCCAAATTCTCAACCACAAAACAATAAATACCTAATAACTAGCCACTGCAAATCGATTCAAAATAAATTGTACGCTTGCAAAGGGCAGCACTGTTTCTGGCAGTGGTGAGTATAACTGCTCAACATGTTCAACAAACAGCAAGTCCCTCCCATTGTGATTTCAATCCCTCTGATACTATAAGGCAGTCCAAGCTCCCTCATCAGTGACATCAAGCCAGAGAAAGTTCAGAAGTCGCCAATCAAAATTAATCTCTGTATTCTTCTAATCTCAGCCGGCGGGGACCTTTGAAGGGATGAAGGATTAACTGTAGGTCGAGGTCTTTCTTATTGGTCAGATATCTTCTGATACACGTTTGTTTTGTCACTTGTACCCTTGCACCTGGCGAAATCACTTTGAGAAACCCCTGAAAATGAAGGTATCAAAAAAAGAAACTGGCAGAATGTGTTGCTCACGGATTTTTTGCTTATTCGTTATAAGCGCTTCTCATCTGGCGTTCATCATTTCGGTGGCAGCGTTGCATGCTGGTTGCCATGTTGGAGATACAGAGGGAGGGCAATAGAGGGTGTGATCAGGTTGGTTCAGGGGTCATGATGGGACGGCGTGGTTTCTGGAGCCAGTCAGAACCCAGAGCAGCACCAGCTGAAGACCCACCATTAGCCAAAGTGAGGGAGTCAGGCCGGATGCCCCACCACAGTCAGGGTCCTCCTCCTGGTGCCACATAGGGAGGAAAAGAAGTGAAGTTACTGTTTGTTAAAACCAATACAGTAAATACTTTTCAGCTGGCCATTTGCTAAACCCCTCCCCGAAACATCTATTGTCCAATCATAGCTGGACGCAGTAAGACGAAGCTAACATTAGCTACCCTGTTATGCTATATTGGATTTTGGAACGTCTACATTCCAGCAACCCTCACAACATTTCCTAAGATTGAGTTACATTTGTCAAACACATTCATGTTTAAGACCTATTTTATAAGATTCTAGATTTAAAGTAAGTTGGCTAAAAACATAAAAAAGTCATTTAACCAATATGTGGCGCTAACATTTGCTGAATTAGCTAGCTAGCTATAGCTAGCTCTGATAAACTCTGCCAGAGCCAGTTATCACTTCAGCTGGCAACCATCGACTTTAATGGCTATTTTTTCTGTCTCTGTCTGAAATCAAACCCATTTCAACAGTTACTAAGAACTTTGTATTGTAAATCTGCAGCTGTTAACATTGTAAACAATATGTTCCGTGTGAGAACAGAAAGCCTGATGCACGTAGCAAACTAGCAACACTCACTAAGGCTGGTGAGGCTTAGCAAATGGCAAATTGGAACTCTACAGGAATTAAGAGGTCAGAAAATATAGATAGTCTTCAAAATGTCTTTTTTATACCTGACTGGAAAACTTTGAGCCATTATGCGTGACAAAAACGGATATGATACTCTCTGTGTGCTTAGCATCTGGAGAGCTACAGGGGAAAGAATGTCTTGCCTAGATATGTTTTTGGCCAAGAGAAAAACAGTTGAGAATCGTTAAGAGACGTACAAGCGTCTGGATGCAAATGAGAAGTGAATGGTCAGTTTTAGCTAGCGTCTGGCTACATTAGTAATCAGATGTCAGTAGAGATTGACACTAGAGTTGATTGCCCAAGACGGATAATGATAGATGGGGAAAGGTACAAAGAGCATAGCTTGAAGTTCAAAGTCAGGTGAGACGGAGAAAATGTTGGCGAGAATCAGAATGAGACAGGGAGGTAAGTAGGGGGAGGTGAAGACAGATGGTGGTAGAACGTAAGAGAAAATGACAGGTAAGGATGATAACTGCAGGAAAACAGTGGAAAAAGGCATGAAGTAGTGGAACAAAGACTAAAAATAAAAGAGAAGATAAGGTGAGGAAAACAAACGGAGAATAGGAACATCAGGGGAAAGAGAGCAAAGGTTACAAGCCAAAGACTGTTAGATTGAATATAAGATAATGATAAAATGTTAATGAGAGAGAGAGAGAGAGAGAGCGCTAGCATTATGGGACTGACCCGAGACAGCACATGAACAGTGGCAGCAGTAACATGAGCAGAGAGGAAACCAATGGGGAGCCTGCGCTCCTTCGGCACATGGCCTCATCCTAACCATCAACAGCCAATCACAGAGCAGGAGACAGAGAAAAGAGAGAGAGAGAGAGAGAAAGAGAGAGAGAGAATCATGCAGCAAAAGGTCCACA
Source organism: Seriola dumerili (assembly GCF_002260705.1). Taxonomy (NCBI): domain Eukaryota; kingdom Metazoa; phylum Chordata; class Actinopteri; order Carangiformes; family Carangidae; genus Seriola; species Seriola dumerili. The sequence continues at coordinate 6,742,647 of NW_019174393.1, forward strand.
CAATTAGCAAGAAGTTAGAAAGCAAATATGAGCAGAAAGGGCAGAAAAATTATTTTAAGTAGACAAATAGTAGTACAAGACGGATGCATTCACTTCTGAGACAAGAGTGTGAGAGGAAGAGTTAGTGTGTGGGAGGGTGTTTGTGTGTATATGAGTGTCTGTATGTGAGTGAGCAAGACAGTGCGGGCGTAAGAGTTAATTCAAAAGACCAAAAAAGTCTGACATTGGAAAAAGACTATAGAGTGAAAACAAACAGAGCAGTCAAGCACAGAGGTTTCACACGCAGAGATTCTGTGCTGCTCATAAAAATGTTTGTTTAGCTTAGTTATTCATAAGTTGAGTAACAACCGAGTGTTTGTCTTTGCGTGGGAAATCTGTGCACATACAGCTTTCGAGGGGTTTCAAAAAAACAAAAATGAAATGACATGCACCATGTAAAGATATTAGTGATGGAAAGGTGCCATGGGTAGGATTTCTTCACAGATATATTGTTTCCATATCAGGAGAGCAGCTTAGGGATTTTGGGCTCTGGCCAGAGAGGCTGAAAGTTTTACCTTTTTTTGAAATCCTTCTGGTCTGTTTTTTATTGGTCCCTAATATGCTGCTGTTGCTACCCCTTATTTTCCAGGTGAAATGTCAAAACAGATCAAGACGTATCATCATGAAAAAAAAAAAAAAAACATATGGAAAAAATGCTCCCAATACCAGGCACTTAGAGGTGCGGCTAGATAATATGCACCAAAATGCAAAAATTGTCACAATTATCTTGACAACCTTAAATGTAACTATAATGTTTTTTTCTGATTAATTGCTGTCTGATCAGTTAAAGATGGATTTTTTTGGTTGTGCTGTTGGTTACATGTTATAGATATTCTCAGCTTATGGATCAAATGACTATGCATAATGTCAAGGTGTTCCCCAACTCCTAAATCCCCTCCTAAATTCCAGGAGGAAAAGGTAGATGTTGTTTTAATGTATTATCTACTAACACAATGTTTGTGTTTTGTTTTTATTAACTTATTGTATGTATTAACATATAGTCCTTTATCTTTTGGCCTTGGAGTTGTATTATGTGCCCTGTTTTTATGTGTTTATGTTCTTATGCATATATCCCACTGTTGTGCACCCAATTGCCTCACTGGGGACATATAAAGTAATTGATTGTTTGATTGATTGATTGCTTGATTGATTGAAGTTAGCTATTAGAAGTAGAACATTTAGCAGCTAAAGAATCCTCAATAGTTGCTAAAAACAAAACAGAGCTAAAAGGAGAGAGAGAGAGTATCTGACTTACATTTTCCAAGTTTCCAGATACATGACTCCAAATTAATGTTAATGTCTATAACCCCTGTCTGGATGTAGAAATAGGCAACCTAACCACATCAACTTTTTAAGGTGATAATATGTCACTGCTGTGTTTTCAGCTTGTTGCTTTACCCCAAATAAGACGAAAAAAGATAATGCAGGTTTAATTATATTGGATTCAGATGATGTGATATGGTTATTAAAGGTCATATAGTTTATAGGCCAGGCCCACCTGAGTATTCAAAATAAAATGTTAGGTACAGATTTACAGATGATTATAATAGTTCTGTTCGTGCTGTAAGTCAAAAACTAAATGAGACTCCGTCCTGTAAAATGTAACAAAGCCTAAACCTTCCTTGACATAAATTGATTTTAGCAGTGAAACCCAAACAGTAGCCTCAAGGCACACACTTTAATTTGAAAGGCTTTTGCCAATTTCAGGCTGGATTTTCTGCAAACTTATTTAATTCTTATGAGAGAAATAAAGCAGCAACAGTCTCACTGTTTGGCAGCTTGGCAATGTTATAGATGAAACCCTACACAGAGCACCCTTAGCAACACATTTGTATAGTTCAAATTGTTCTGTACTAGAAGCATGTGCATGTCTGATGAAACCAACTTACATGTTCATTGTTATCAAAGCAGACTGCAGGTCCTTTCCTGTACCGAGGACTGTGAGCCAGTTCACAGGGGTCAGGACCTTCAGCTGGATGAGGAATGTCAGGAACATAACATGATTCTGTATTAATAAGAGCAGCAACAAAAGACACTTGAATCTGATTGCCACATGGAAAATAATGATTATATATAACATTTGGATTACAGTGGAAAGTCACTGGGATGTATTACATTACGGTGCAAATGAGGCAGATCCAGTTTAATTGTGTAAGGACTATGAACCAAGTTGTCTCTTTGGGGATGTTAGGCACATTGCTCAATCCGCAATGATGTGGCAGTCATTTTAAAGCATTGTGTTTTCCAAGGAGCTTAATCTCTAATTGACCACAGCCCTGTGTGCTTGAGAGAATGTCATAGATTTGTTTATAAGCTATTCAGCTGAGTTATCCTGCACTACCATCTGCCAGACAGACACAGAGAGGAACCCAGTGCAGACACATCTTAACTCCGGGCCAAATTTTAAATGTCAATTGCTGCGGAAATGCTCACTCAATATTGTGGCTGCAGGATTTAGTAGATGCAAATGAGGGAAATAGTGAGTGGTGAAATTTTTGGATAACGGAAAACAACCCATTTACAGAAGCTTGGACAAAGAACATTCTGTTGTTTACGGAAAGTTTCCTCTCAGCAGTCAGTGGTAAAAGTATCAGCTAATAGCAACATGTCATAATCAGCGTCCATCCATGTTTATCTCGTCAAAAACAAACTTTTTAAACATCTGTTCGCTGAAGCAAACGTGCGCGTTCTCTGCCAGATGAAAGCTATGTTAGGTAAAAAGGATACACGGCTCTTCTTCCTGTTTCATCGGAGTGGCGTCACAGTACGAGCAGGTGTCTCTTGCATCAGCAATGATAAAGACCAGGTTTGTCTTAGGCAGCTTTTCAGCGTGGTAGAGCCTGGAGAGAAGCAGACACACGAGAGACACAAGAGCAGTTGTTGACACATGGGCTTGAGTCCAGGAAAGACGGAGATAAAGTTTCAATGAAACATGCTCACAGGAGATGCAGGAAGCTGGATATTTAACCAGAAAGCAATGAAAGGAAGACACAGATTTTAGTCTGTTACTTTAATATCTTTTATACTGAGGAGCTGTGAAAGTGGACAGTAATTATATGATATATATAAATACATGACTAGGCAACACTCCACAAACCCTTTAATCTTTAACACAACCCCAGGCTGCGAACACAATGAAAAGAACACTGTGTATTGCAAAATCAAGTTTCCTAACTGCTTTTATTCCTAAGGGGACAAAAACCTGCTGTGCCACCCCACTGTCATCCAAGACCTTTACTGAAACCCACATGTCGCTGGTGCACAAATGATTTTCTCTGCTTTTTTATGGTGGTCGTTAAAAAGAAACGTGTGTGCGGCTAATGTGCAGGAACGCTGCACGGCATGCGGGCAGGCACTCCATTAGCCGGCACGAGGGGGCCTTAAAACGGCGTACGTACACACACAAGTGCACAGTCAGTCACACACACACACACACACACACACACGAACGTGCCAAGACGGTGGTCCGCACTGGTGACTTGACTTCACCTTCATGGCATGTGAATTTTTACAGCCCTCTCGAGTGCCACCTCTGGGGACTTCATTTGTATCTCATGGATGTAAATGTATCACTGCAGGTCGGGGAAGGTGTTTGGACCTTAACCATACTCTGGGAGTGTGTATGTATGGGTTGAAGGTGGTTTTGAAGCTTTTACCTGGAGCAGTTTTCGCAGTCGACTGTGCCTCTGAAAGACACGTTGCTGTTCATAAAGTAATATTGAGTTTGCTTGGTGATGCAGACCTCTTTAGACATGGCATCTGACACTTCATCATCCATTTCAGCTGTAGAAGGACACACGAATATATCAAACAACATATACTGTAAAAAAAAAAAAAAAAATAAAAAAAAT
>NW_019174393.1:6746561-6769061 GCF_002260705.1 Seriola dumerili
TATATATATATATATGTGTGTGTATATATATATATGTATATATCTCCTCTGCCTCCTGAGGGAAACATGTGACTCTTCACCTGCTATATGCTCTGCTGTTTAGTGGTAAGCAAATATTACAGTGAGTTTATGAGACTTTCCTTTTTTTCCTTTTTTGGAAACTTGCTTGCTAAGCGCTGTGAGAGTGAACTAACACTGTAACACTGGGGAACATAACCAAAGCCAAAACAATGAGCTGCAAGACACTAAAAAGCTCAGTAGAACAGAAGGGAAGATTCAGCCTAAAAGTCTCTGGAGACTTGTCACTTACACTGACGCCTTTCACATTGTCATTTGAGCTCATACTGAGCAGAACAGCTTTAAAAAAAATCTTTGTCCGTCAGGCCCGTACATCTGTAGCGGTACAAAATAACTATTTAAAAAAATGATGCATCTGTGCCAAAATCAGCTGACTGTCTCACTCCTACTGTACATCCAGATGCACAAGAGCATATTGGATTTCCATTTTGCAGCCTCTTCAGACTCTATGGTGCTTAAGCCTGGCTCTTACTGAATTGCTCCTCCTGCTCAGACACCACTGAAAGGCTGGTTGACTACAATTTTCTGATTTATTCTCGACGATATCTCTGCAGATAGTTTTGGTTTTGTCTGGGTTTTGAGAGAATTCAGGTGAAAAGGTGCTTTAACAAGTGTCTTTTACATCTGTTGGTCATCTGTAATTTTTTAAAAGCACATTTGCATTCACATAAAGTAACAAACACAGGCACAACTCACTGTTCTCCCATTTGCCCACATGAATTCCTCTCAAGATGAGTCAGTGATCAAGTGTATTTATTGTGACTCACTACGTTTTCTTGGTGTGTGGTGAACCGTGTGTTGAATACCTTTTAAGGCCTTGTAACTAAAGTAAGTAACTAAAATTGAACATCTATTACCATTTCATTTCTATAATAAGGCCACTTCTGTGGTGTGATGTGTTGCAAAAAAAAAAAAAAGCAATGTAAAATCTTTTCTCTGGGTTCTCACCTGCATCCAGGAAATTAGGGAATGTGATGCTGACCAGTATCTGTTGCAGTATTGACCTAAGAGCAAAAAACAAACCCCAAGGATGAGAAGTCTGGATTCATGGAACATAACTTGGAGTAAATCATCTGTGTAAATGCTAATGCGAATCAAAACTTCACAACATGCTGAAGTCCACACAGTATTTCATTAAAATGTCTTATTGTATGCTATGACTTAACTCTAAATATGGCTACATTGTGTGTGTGTGACCAGAAAATCCATTTTATTGGACATATTGTAAAACAAGCTGTTAATGACATCAGGACATAGAGACAGAGCATAAATCAAGAGAAGATTTTGCGGAATGTTGACTGTCTTGGGAATAATTCAACTATTAAACAGATGCTATACATCCATCCTGGAGGAGCAAATCCTTGCCTGCTTTCCATTAGGATCTGAAGTTAAGCAATTACATTTCTGGTTTTATACTGTGTCATTTTGTTATTAATCATTTGAAAGAAAAAATGGGATGACACTAATGCCAACCATATTGGAAAAGGTTAAGAAAAGAAAAAAAAGACTCACCAGGCTGCAGCTGTCGCCCACCATCCTAAATTCAAAATATCTGCGATTGTGGGCTGAGAGGGGCAAACAACATGAAAATGAATCAGAAGAGGACAAAATTACGTCTATAATGAAATGTATAACAAATGATTTTAAGCTGGTTGATCCAACTTGAACATCCTGCTTGTGTTTACAGTGGCGGCAGACCGTTCAGTTTTGCCAGGCACAAAGACCAAAAGGTCCAGCCGGAGATTTTATTTTCCTCTCTCTCAGAGGAAATTAGAGCACAAATCCTCCTCAACAGATGCGAGCATAAATATGTAAACAAAGAGCCAGTGAGAAAACAAAGTAGCACACGGTTTAAATAAAAGGCCCAACATGTTGCTTTGATTAAGCTTAGCATGCGAGGGCCTTGTTTAGGTCAATCAGCGCTGCTTTCTCTTCAGTTGACGGTGTGTTGAGTCATCAAGGAGTCTTAACTAACCGTGTTAGAGGCATCACTGGTTGTTGACAGCTGCTTTGATCAGAAGGTACGTGAAAGCTTTCATCTCACCTTGGCCACTCAAGCATGTTGTCCACATTTATGGTCCGAGATGGGAAATTATGTGGAAATTTGTCTGATAGTGAGGAGGATGTTTTTTTGCCCAACTCTAACCCTTAACCCTTTCTTCTGTATCAGCTTATTACCTCTACCTAGTGTTACCAGTAAATGTGTACCCCTCAGGATCCAAGACGAATTCATCAGTTCTGGAGTAATATCTGCCAACAATCGGCATCATTTCACTGCAAGTTGTGTTTCGTAAGTGATGAAAAACAGTGCCCCTTACTACATCACTTGTGTGTGTTAGCCAAGCACGCCAGACCACCTAATCCTGTTACTGTTACTGCAACTCTCGCTCTAACACTTTCAGCATACCCTCTGCTTCCCTTCTCATCTGCTCTACACAGATTTATGGGTCCCTGGTGAGTGACGGTTTGTGTATTTGCATGGGTGTGTGAGGAAGCAGTTATTAGTAAAAATGGCTGCATGTGTACTTGCATCTGTCTGTATGCTCATGCAGGGAAATTAGTAAACGTATGGATATCAAAATGTGTGAACATGTAAGTGTGGGGTGTGCACATATGGGGTGCTTAAGTGTGTGTGTGGTAGGTTGTGTGTGTATAATCTCTGGCTTATGTAACTCACCACATAGACGGATCGCAGGCCTGCAGCCGCCTTGCTCTCTCTCTTGGGGTCGCAGAGCGACTGGTAGTCGAAGGTCTGCTTAAAGGTGAACAGGGAGTCGTTCAGGCTTCTCATGAGGGCAGGGTCGATAAGACCAAAGAAGCGTCCGATCTAATGGTAGGAGGGAGAATGTAGAAAGAAGTAGAAAATGTAAAAAGAAAGGCTACAGGCAAAAAATTAACTGCTTGGCCTCCCTTTCAGAAAATATTTTAAAGACGGCCAAAAGCACTGAAACCTTTAGTTTCCGTCTGCGAAAATGCTCACAAGCTGCTAAAAGTGATTTGATGTCCACTAAACTTTAACACAGAGGAGTAAAACTTTATAAGTTGACCCACGATGAAAGCAGAAACTAACTATATATATATCGTTTTTTCAGTCAAATACAGGCAAGGATCCCTACACAGATAACCATATAAGACTTCATTAAAAAACAGTCCCTTTTAAAACACACACTAATGTACACCAACCCTTCATCCATTAGTACACCTGACGACCAGCGTGTGACCTCACTTCATAGGGGAAACCATTTCAGTAACAAGGGTCCACTGAGAAATGTTTGAACCTTTAAAATGCACATTGTGTCAGTGACTGAGGATTTCCTCAATATTTCTCATTTACAGAGTGCTTAAACATTTTTATACTTTGGGCTTGCAGTAGTTAAATCTATGTAAAACACGTGCACGAAAAAGCCAAGAATGTGTAAACATGTGCAGAAAATGTTCACAGTAAATTTATAGACACACACACACAGTAAATCTCCCTCAAACCAGGATGATTGACTTCACTTTAATCTGATTAACACAGTCCACCAGGCAACTATAAATTTCTACTTAGAGGAAGTAGTTTGTCTCGGCATCTCAGAGGTGTGACATGACCGTGTGCACGGGAGTGTTTAAGTACTTGTGTATCCAAAAGGGATTATGTAAAATTAGTAGTAGTCATCTATGCGTGTTTGTGCTGAGAGATGTGGAGCTGTGCATGTGCTTGAATATGTCTGTGTGTGTGTGTGTGTGTATGTGTGTGTGCATGAGGAAATACAAACTATCCCTTTCCATGCACTTTGTAAGGTCAGCGTTAACAAGCCCTCCTCCACATATCCATTCCTCTTCAGTCCAACAGCCAAAGAATGTATAAATCTTCCAATCTATAAGGTAAAGGAAGCCTTCTCCCCTTCCCCTTTGCAATAACACAAATAATGAAGTAACAGTCACAACCCTGTTGGCTGCAGACTCCCTGAGGGATGTGGAGAAAGAAAAGGAACGAGCCAGAGAGAGAAAGACATAAAGAGGGAGAGAAAGCGAGAAGCTTACAGAGGGAGAGCAACTTCGCTCCTGTAAGAAATATGATTGAGGGCACACGGCCTTTTCCAAACAAGGCCTCAGGTCCCTGGGTTTTAGTGCTGCTGCCAAACTTCAGAGGGCGACTGATTTATCCAGCGCACACCCAGCCCTGATTAGGAAGGGGCCGAGGCCGCATGAAAAAACATTTACTCAGACGACAGCAGGGGCCCGCTCTTAGCGTTTAGGATAGGGCAACAAGGAGTGAGATGAAATGAGTGTGCTTACTGTATACTGTATGTGTTTGCACACGTATCCGGCAGTGGAAAGATCATTCAATCGTGTTTGAGAGGCTTCATTAGTTTATTTTTTGTTAAGGTTGATCACAGTGAAGTATTGCTTCAAGTTTGAACATTAAAGGATGAAGTGGGTCTCATTTAGAATATGAAGAATTTAAAGTTGGTTTCAGGGCAGTAATCCAAACTATATAAGCGCCATATGATCAGTGAGGTGAGTGCTTCATACTGAACAAAGTGTGACATTTTATTTTCAGTAGTTTGAGGAAGAACAAAGATTTTTAAGTCGAGTCAACAACCGAAGTTTGACTCACTTTCACACTCACTTTCAATTGCATTTCATGTACGGGCTTTGTTCAGTTGTGATCATGGTCACATGACAACAGGTGGTCATATATAGGCTTGACCCCTCCTAGTCTGGGAAGTGATAACAACTGGCAACCCTCTTCTGCTGATGAAGACTGTGAGATGCGGATGAAAGCTCTGAAAAAAGCTAGTGAGTAAACCTTGAGTTCATTTTTTTCCTGTCAAAAACATTTTATCTATGTTATATTCCACAATATTTACACAGAATAATTCAATCATTATATTGTCATAAAATGTCCTAAAATATGAATCTAGGAACCACAGAATGCTCTCGAGGAACATCTTTCTATGAATTATGGAGATAATTAATCCCTAATGTCAAAATCTCTAGAAAATGACCATGTCTGCTCTCCTCTAAACAATCTATCTAACTTTCTAATGAAGCAACCTTTGTAAAGAAGTTGCAAACATCATCTTGTTAATAGTTAATAAACCATTGACTTATGCTTATAGATCCATATGAGTCATCAATGACAGCATCTTTTGGGTTGCCAGGTTGTGTGAAAAATTGAACACTATTTTTTAGAAAAGGGCTGCCGATGATTTGAACCAAAACCAAATTTTAAAAAACGTGTTGACACTAACAACTTCAGACTTGATATCCTTTATTAATTACTTATTAAGATTTATAACTGCTGACCTGATGGATTATTAGAAAGTGAGAGACTCACAAGCATAATAATGGATAATCCAACAATGGCACTGCGTTATTAACCAATTGAAAGGATTTACATCAGGCAATGGATTACCAAACATTTGTCCTTATTTATTACTTTAACCTGCTCTATAAACCCTAAGTTAATTATTTATTAGATTGATAATGCTAAACCTATTAACCCTTTCTGAAAGGTGTTTCGTTAGAAAATGGTACTGAAATGTAATGTGCACTAGTGATGTTTTATAAATTTTTGTGACAACGTAGAATCACATCATCTTGAGATATAGTTTTGTGAATGAGAGTAAAATGCAGCGGCCTACCTGATCGTTATATTTATCTCGATTGGACATCACTAGGAAGCCCCCGTCATCCAGAATGACACAGTCTACGTACTGGAATCACATAGAGACGATTAAACCGCTGTTGCATTCTCATGATTCTTATCCATAAATAACAGCTGAAAACGTAAAAGATATTCAATTAAACCTCTTACCTCATCTTCTCTCTGACAGCCACAGATTTCATCATTGCACTGGAAACACAGTAGAGCGGATAGAGTGATGAAAGCCACAGTCTGGATCAAACGTGTGTCCATGCACATACGTGTCGTGCAGACAGAATATACTCACATTCACCCTCTGTGTGGTGTTGATGAATCTCGCCATCCAGTCACTTTTGTCCAACAACACGCCGACCACTGGGATAAAACACAAAAGCCAGACATCCTAGATCATGTTGGACCTCTATGTCAACTTTACTCTTTGAACTTCGAAAATGCAAACTTGGCCGAGGATCAGAGGAGACTAGACAACCTGATGTGTGGTTTGTGTGTGTTTGTGTGCATGTGTCAGAGGGAGGGGGGAAACAGACAAACGAGGAGTAGCAGACTTGTGTGTCAGAACAAACAGAGGCATGAATAGGTTTACAGCTATAGGGTTGCAAGTGTGTGTGTGTGTGTGTTTATGTGTAAGTGGCAGAGTGAGCGATTCAATTTGAGAAATGATGAGTATAAATGTTAAAATACACTCCCCTCTTTCTCTTTGGATGTGTGTGTGTGTGTGTGTGTGTGTGTGTGTGTGTCCTCACCAGCTGGTTTAAGTATGATACCATCAATATTGAGGTTTACTGCTCTGCTCACTAGGACTGAGTCATCACTTGCTGCAAGAAGAAGGACAACGGAATCCCAGTATATAATGTGAGTTTACATAAATAAAACAAACATACAGACTCAATATGGTGGCTGTTACTCACTGTTCTCTTTTTTGGGGTAGGGTGTTGGGGTGAAGATGTACAGATCATTGTCTAAACTTCTCTTATAGAAACTTGACTCATACGTCTCTGCTTCTTCTTTCCAGTACAGTCCAGCACTGTCAAATGCATTTATACAAAACAACACACATACACACACAAATGATGCAATTATCAGCCCATTTTCTGAGAAACCATACCACATCTTACTGTGGATACCTTTACCAACTACAGACCCATTTCCACCTTGTTTTTTCACTCATACTTGAGAGACATGTTGCAGTCAAACCATATCGGGGCCCCTGAGCAAGTTAACAACCTGGTGATTGCTGCTAATTTTGGTCCCCCCATGAATGAACTGTGACATTACTTTGAATCCATTTGCAACTATATTTCAGTGGTGCAGGTAATTTTTATATGGGAACACATTCATTTACAAAAATGTCATCTCTGATTGTACCACAGGGATCTATATTGGGTCCTATGTGCTTTCCATATACAAACTTCCGCTTGGCCATATCTGTTGTGAATATGATGCTGAAGTACATTTTTCTGCAGATTATATAGGCTAGATACTTACATCTTCACCTCTCAAGATGTTCTTGGTAAATGGTCTGAAATTGAACATTGCTTGTAAGCTGTTAGTGCAGGCCTAACTTCATGCTTTTAACTGCAAATATAAAAATCTTACATCTTGTTGCTCCCAAGGTTAATTCGTCATTGTTGCCAAATGCTCCCTTGACATCTACAATATCTATTAAAACTCAAAAACTTCTCTTAAACCTGTGATCTTTTATTCCTGCCATACTTTCAAAATCATAACCTATACCCCTGTGACCCAGACACCAACAAACAGCAGTTGATGGATGGATAAATGTTTAAAATTTCACATTCCTTGTGTAAGATGCATATTTCTTGGCAGACCACATCATTATTCCTACTATTTTGGGATTATCTAATATTTTCTCCTTCCCATGCTCCTAAATCGACCCCCCTGTCCAATCATTTGACACGTACCTCTTGGGGTAGACCCGTGTGATTCCCCCATCAGTGGCAACAAATCTAGCCATGACACCAAACCTGACGAGCAGATAAGATAAAGCTATAAACCACATTTGACATCAATTTTGCTGGATCATGAAAAATATTCGGTGCTTCACTTACTGCAACTCGTTTTGCTTCCAAAGCTTAATTAGATCCGAGGTGATGCCAGCATCTAGGAGCAACCGGTTCACCAGCTCCACATTACCTTCACAGCAAAAACAGTATCACTGTCAATCACTTTCAACTTGTTATCTTTCAGAAGCATTTGTGTTTCTGCTGTGAGGGAGTGTTTAAATGCTTGGTCTTTGATCAGTCAGACATCAGCTCTTTTATTAGCCTGAAAGGTCTGATAAACATCCGCCAGAAAATATAAGACAACACAGAACAAAATAGTAATGTAATAATCTGAGAAAAAAGAGAGGGAAGGAAAGGTAACAAAAAAAACATTTACATCACATTTTAGGCATCCATAATGAATTTCAAATGTAGTTTCAAATGGGAATAAGCTTCAGTTGATCAATGGCGAAATTTTCAAGCCCCTGAAAGGTCCAAATATGAGCAAACAGAGCAAAAAAGAACCAATCATTTTTTTTCCTTTTTAAAAAGAAGGCAAGTCTGTGAAGAAAAGGTTATATCTCAGAACTGTCCTGTGAAACAAAACAGAAACAGACACAGTCTAACAATGAAACTGAAGCAATGAAATATGCATTTAATTTTGCAAAAAAAAAAAAATTACATAAATGTGCCTGATGCTGCCAAGGTGTAGATGGTGGGTTGATATAGGTGTAACAAATTATTTTCCGAGACATCCGACAAGACCACATGACAAACATAACAGGCGATAAAAGCCGCTCGCCCATTTTTTGGGCCGTGTCCGCCTCTTTGAACCCTCTGACGACCCGCTTCAGTCCATTAACATCGAGGCTCGTCGATACGCCCCCACCACCTCCTCCAACCTTTATGACACACCACACACATCAGAGAAAACAGCTGGTGTAACACTTTATTTCCCCCCTACCCCACCTTCCCTCCTTGTTCAATGGTTTTCATTAGGGATCCTTTATTGAAGGCAGCCCAGGAATTCCTAATGTACTTCAACTTCTTCGCCACTGCAGTGGCTTAACCAAGTAAAGCGTGTAACGATACTCGAGCTGCCAATAGTCCACATGGGCCATACTCCTCTCTTTCTCCCTCGGCGCTCCCTATGGACTCCATTAAACTAGCAGGTAATAATGGTGAAAGAAATATTTCAATTGGGTGAAAAGTTTTATTGGATTGATCATGTGGAGATGTTTGAAGTTCTTAAATGCAAACCATCAAATTATACTGTAGGACACAATAAAGGAGCACTTTAATAAATATTTCGGGACCTTTTGTTTCACTCAATAGGCAAAAAAAAGTGAGTGATGCATATCAATGAGCGAATGCAAGAAATGGCAAGGATGTTAATGCGTTGGTCAGATGTTTGGGAGAAGGTCAACTGGGCCCTGATTTGTGTTTTATTGCTCCGCTCGCGCTCTTGGCTTGACGTGTCCTGCTCTTTCTCACAAACACACAGTAATTGGATGAGGTCGAGCGGCTATAGGTGGGGTGTGGAAGGAATATTACTGGTGAATATTGTGTGTGCGCGCGAGCACGGGTGTGTCACATCTAAGCCGACGTACCTCACACATGTGCACTCAGGCGTGTGATGGTCAGACTTTTAGAGTTAGCATCAAATGGGTAACACGAACTCAGGGGTTCCACATTACAAAGCTTTGCCTGGTCATGCACACCAAACCATCCAGCCAGACCTGTATTTCACTGGAAAGAGAGACCTCTGGGAATAGGTTTCGGTTGGCGCTCCTCCATTAAATGTTCAATGCACACCCTAATGCCAGGCCAGATGGCTGAGATTCATTCACATATTCATACAATACCAAATACTGTGAGTCTTAGCAGCTCTTTGAGATGTAAATAGGAGTCTATAGTGAGAATGAGGTCCAAGAGTGTTGTAGAGTACATGAAGATCCAGTATTTGATTCTCAAGGAAAATGTCACAGCTGATGGCAGCAGGAGCATGTAAGGTGGAAAGAGGTTTTAATACTCACACATGGGGTTGTTTGGAGTCTTTGTGTCAATGTAATTGTTGAACTCCATGAGGAACTCAGTGTTGTTCTTATTCTTGTCAGGTGGCTTCAAGTCCTTACAGTACACCCTATGGGAAACAAAAGAAATTTAAAGTGAACTAATGTAAGAACCACATGGATTGAAATTTGCCATCGTCATGTCACATGTAAAAAAAAACAAACAAACATCTTTTTCAAATCGTTTGAAAAATGTAATCCGAATAAACCACATGCCATCTCACCTCGGTGCGATAAATGTATAGCCATATTCATCAAACTTGTCTGCGAGCAGGCTTTCAGAAACTGGTGAAAGGTACAAAGTATTATGAGTTTCCCTCTCACACAGGTCAATATTAGACAGTCAATATTAAGCTGAGAGAATCATTGTAAACAGATGAGACTTGCTCCACCTGTTGAATATTGAACAGTGCAACAGTAAAAGAAAACTCCTACAGGGACCAAAACCTGAAATGAGATTTCATCTCCAGGCAGGACTGAGCAAAAACAATATCAGCGCCATTGCTCCATATATTCAACATTTCCACATCCCTCCTTAAAACAACAACAAAGAAGTTCAAGATATTTAGATAAATTGCAAGGTAGCTTTATAAAGCGAGGGGTTGGTACTCACAAAGATAAAATAAATAAATTAAAAACCAAACTCATAAAAATGGACTAACTGAAGCTAAAGTCGTGGAGAGTTTTACACCGCATAGAAATAGAACTCGGTCTTGCACAAATCAGGTAAAAATAATAAGGACCAGAATAGACTTGGCCAGACATGCTGGGTAAAGGACCGACAAGGCTCAAGAACAGGAGGGAGATGAAATAAAGGAAAAAAATACTTGCCATTTTTCCCTGGAGTGGAAAAAATCCCAGCAGAGAGAAAGTGAGCGAACAAGAGAATCAGCCCCCAGGGAGGTTAAAGACGAGAGGGAAAAGAAAGGGAAAAAAAGACAGGGTAAAACCACAAGGGTCAAAGGTGACACAATATTTTATTCACAGAGCGAGTCCTGAATAGAAATATTGCATTCCAAACAAAAGGTTTTAGGCCTTTGGATGTAAATGGAGACAGTGCTGATGGAGAACACAAAGAAAGGCTTAAAATGTGGTCAGAAGTGTTTAAAGTGATGATTTAGATGTGTTCTTAGCATTAGTATTAGCATTCTTTTGGTGATACAGTAAATCCCTGGACTTACTGCACTTCACTGATGTATTTGCATCAGAATGAGCCAAGGAATATTAACCACAGCTCATAACCTTCACGTTCCTTTGACATTCTCCAAAGCGCACTGCGTCGACAGTTGATTATACAGTACAGCAAAATTTCTCATGACGACATGGGCTACTCCTTGTCCTCTTTGGTGTTCACGATTGGGAAATAATTGCCCCCATGTGGTTTTCCTTTGATATTCGGTCACCACTTACTAATCCAACAAAGTATCTAGTAATGATGGATAGCAGGGAGATTTGGGGAGTGACGACTGCATATATTTCCTGCAGTCTTGCACGCCTTTTTACACCGATGATGACATTCCTGCAAGTTATGTGAATATTTTGAGTCAGTAAAATATCCACGACATGCAGCTTCAATCCATCCAAAATGATGGATTTCAACATGAATCAATCTCACACACAGAAACATGCAAGACAAGAACTCGCGATGACTTAACAAATGCATTACAAATAGAAATGGGAATTGGGACATGATATGTTTTCTAATTGACATTTATATTTGCTGTCTGAAGAAGTATAAAACAGACATGAGTCAAGATACAGTTTCAGATAAACCACAGAGCTTAACAATGTTCTGTGAAGATTTCAGCTTCAATGGCCACAAACAAGATGAAAATGATGACAAAGCACACAGAAGGACAAGCAGAGGAGATGAAAGTTAGTGTCTTAAGAAGGAGCCTGTCTTTCATTAGGAGTTATTTAACAAGGCTGTAAAACTCAAAGTGAGTCAAAAAAAAGAAGAGAAAACTAAAGAAAACAAAGAAAAGCATCGACTCATGTTTTGGGTGCAGACTCACAGCTTTCTCCTTTATGGCTTCACCTTTAAATAATGCAAACATCCTGTCCTCTGTTGTTCCTGCTACAGTGGGTTAGTGCCAAAACCACATCTGAGGGCCACTGGAACAGGTGGGGGTTAAATACATACATGCGCACACAGACATACACACGCCGTCTGCAACGCGCTGTGTGGGCACCCCTTGCATGCGAAGCGATGCTTCAGAGAGCAGACGCCGGCTTGATTCAGTGCAACAGAATTGTCATTATTTATCAGAAGCCATCAAAGGAAGAAAAACAGATAATGAGAACAAAATGCCTCAGTGTTTGTGAGTCTAACAACACATTTGATGAACCAAGTTAGAGGTGAAGTTACATCCAAAGTCTGACGGTGGTGTGAGAGTAAGAAGACGACACGGGTTAAGAGGTAAAGCACAGGAGGAGAATACTTGCCCAAAAATGCTGCAGGGGGTCCAACACACCAGGAATGGTCAAGAGTTGAGGAGGGCAGGAGAACGGGAGGAGGGAGGAGGAAAAACAGATGAGGAGAGGAAACGGGGAATTGGAAAAGAGAGCACGAAAGGAAAGAAGGTTGCTTAATTCAACTTGAAGTTGAAGTAAGGAGCCAAAGGAAGATACGAGGGGTATTTTCAGTAATTTAGGGTGACACGAGTGTGTATGTGTATGTATTAATAATGTGTGGACAAAAAACTGTCAATACAGCCACATTGTGGGAACTTGAAAAATGATTTTAGCTTCATGTTGAAGTTTGGTTTACACAGTATAGTTATGGTTATGATTAGAGTGACTTTCCAGAGAATTCATGTAAATGAATAAAATGTCCTCTGGAGAAGCAGAAACAAATAAGAGTGGGTGTTTTACTCAAAGAAACACACTGAAATGTCACTTTGATTTTTCATGAAAGTGTGTACATAACCACACTGATGGGTTCACGTTTTAACCAATTTGTTTCTGTTACACTTCACTGCTCTTACTTTACAGTATTTTAGAGGCATATATTGAGTTTTAGATTTCATTCAATTAATTTCACTCGCAGGGATTTGACACTTGCTTGAGATTCATGACACATTTTGTTACCTTTAGTAAATCTACTTATTTACTCTGCTGTTAGTGTGTTCAAGGACGCTCTTTTAATGTTTGGATCCAGCTGTGAAACAAAATCTCAGCTGCAGGAACAACTTTGAGAGTGCCACCAAATATAGTTTTCACTCTGCTCACAAATGCACTTAATGAAACTACTGCAATGTTCACTGATGGAGAACCATGGTCAGGAAAGCTTCAAGCCCCTGCCGACTGATTTTTACAGCATTCTGATATAAAGAGCAGTCGATGGTTGCTTATAAGGTGGGAAATTAGTCTGAAAATGTATAATTTGCTACAAAAAGTAGTTGGTATTAATGTAAAGTTTATGTAATAAATGGAAAACTTTAAGTAACTGTGCATCCACTAATTGACAAATGTCCTTTGAAGCCCTGTTTCGGCTATAGAGTGCAGATGGACAGACAGACAGACCTTAACCAGGGATGGCTCCATCTTAACTGCAGTGAAAACACACACACTTACACACACACTATAAAACTGTCCTTTGAGTAACACTATGAGTCAATGACATCTTTTACTAGTGGGAACAGACAGGGCTCAACAGAGACATGAGACGACAGCGCTACACATATGGAGCCTCTGATCCAGCGTATCCATTCGGTAGGCCAGAGCATGAACACACACACACACACAGATTCCCACTTGTAGACACACACACACACACACACACACACACACACACACACACACACACACACGGAATGAGGCACTTAGCTCTAAATGAATTGATGAGTACTGTATGTGTGAAAGGGGACACTGGAGCCGCTCGTCCCGCTGTCTGGCGACAAAAACTTATAACGGCACCACAACTGAGGGTGTGTGTTACCATAGCGACAAAAGAGGCGAGGGCATGCAGGGGTGGTGTAGATATATGTGGGTGTGTATGTGCATGTGCGTGTGTGTGTGTGTGTGTGTGTGTGTGTGTGTGTGTGGGGTGCTGTGAATGATGGATAGGAACCATAAGCTGAGGCACAGGCATTTCTCAGCCTTACATGGAGAGCAGTTACTGGACAGCGTTAGCAGTCACTCTCCACCCAGCACTATTTATCTACCGACTTCAGAAGTGGAAGGGAAATGGTAGAGAGTGGAAAAACTAAGAATGGCACAAGAGGCTGAACTGATTTAAGGTGGAACTTACATTTTGCCTGGGTGATTGTGTCACCGATTGTGGCCCGGATGTAGTGCATACTGTACTCAGGAAGGACCAGGGCCAGGCTGAGAGAGGAGAGACACACACACAGAAATCTCATAGCAAAATCTATTTTTATTTTTAGCTTTAGCTTATTTTTTGCGCTGAACTTTTCATGCTATGTACACTACGACTTTTAAGCTTCTGTTCTGCTTCTACTTTGTGATTTTGTTTCACTGCATTTTTGAACAAAGTACGCATTTCATTGTCTGAGAATGTATCTGCAGGCACTCTATCTTGCTCAACCAAACAATTCACATGCAAGAACACCTAATGAAATCATTGTACCCACCCCCGCCCCCGACTCTCAAGAAAATGATTTTATGCAATTATGAGGAAGATTTAGCATTAAGTGTGCCAGTGCAAAGCATGTGGAGTTCCTGTTTCTGGATTTAGTTTGGTAAAAAAGCACTTTACAAATCACTTCAGGACATATTCAACATATGATATTTACCTGTAATCTGTCCCCTTTACTGGTGCATACGTGTACGCTCTCTGACCTTGGTCAATGTAGCGCTTTGAAGGCAACAGTTTGGTCAGTAAACATGTACATTTATAAGCAGATGTACTAATTACTGACATGAACTAATTAACCATGCAATATAAAATTACCTCATCTTGGGATTTCACCAGTGTATTTATTGTGTAATTTCCTGTTCCTCCGTCGATCATTTTTTTTCGCATCTGTTGACCGATTTAAAAGAAAAAATTTTAAGAATAATTAATCATACTGTCATGAGAAATTACAGAACTATTGATTCTGACGTGAGCTCATAGAATCATAGAAGTTAGATTAACTGATTTTCCAAACCTCCACTTTGATCTCATTCTCTATCTCTGCATCCAGGAAGTCCAGCGTTACAGGTTCATGAAACTTGGCAGTCTACATGGAAATGCAAGCAATTAGTCAGTACTATAATTTATCATTTGACTACAAAGGAGAAAAATAAGCAACGAGCAGCGGTTCCTGATCGTCTGTTTTCAAAAATAGAAATTTTGCAACCTTGAAGAGGGAACAAATTATAGACTAAACTGTTAACTCTTGACTTTTGAATGTTGTGATCATCTGTGATCAATGTGTGTGTAATTTACAAGAAGAGTGGATATCTAAAAGGTCAATGGGAAACATATTGCAATGTTTCAACAAACATCCTGGAGCCATATGATCGAATTATTTGTAAAAAAAAAAAAACAAAAAACAAAAAAACAAACAAACAAAAAAAAAACAGGAACTGAAATGTCAGCCAAGTGAAACACACTGATGTTTAAATTGTCATATTTGATCAAGGTGCATTTTGTAACATGTAACAGTGGGTTGCTAAAACTCCTGTAGGCTGAATTAATGTGCACCTAATGCATTTTAGCAAAGAAGCGAGAAACTTTGGAGCGACAAAAGTGACAGAACGGTCCCTGGAAAAAGGTAATGTCTGGCCGTTCTAAATCATACGTGAGACATTTGGCCTACCAGAGGCTGGAGGTTAGGGTGAAGCAGCACATAACCGTTGGGGTCAATGGCAAAGTAGTAACCATTTGGTCCAAACTACAGGAAAGAGGAAATAAAGAAGGAGATATCTGTGAAAGGAAGGAACCCAGGTACAAAATATGACATCTACTGTAGACTGTGCACAGGTTCATTGCTCTTACAGTAAACCGAGGTGTGAGTCTCTTGATATCTTCCAGGGAGACATCAATAGCCATAACCCCCAAAATGAGCTGGTTTTGCGATTTCTGAGAGAAAACATGAGAAAAAGAGAGAAAGAAAGAGTCAGTGTAAGACCCATGTATGAGTCCTGTTGTTCTTTCTGGATGAGTCAAGTCCCTCTGTGCATTCTGAATGATTTCAAGGAAATGGAGTGCAACAGAAATCTGGTCAGTCTCATTCCCAAAAGCCTTACAGGCCGCCATGACTCACTGACAAGGCATTTCCAGCCTCGTTTTCAGTCATAATGGAGGTAAACCCCGAACCCTTCGAGGTAGACATGTAAGCTCATCTTGAAGCACTTAGCTACTGGATCATTTGTCTCTCTGATCTGCAGGTTTGATCTCATTTTGATTTCTGCTGCATGACATCCTAGATTCTCTTCCTGTGGAGGCACGTGGGAGAGCTTTGAGGGACCTCAGCGTCAACAGAGGATATAAAGAAGAGCCACAAGAAAGCAGAGGATAAAAGTAAAGGATGAGACGATAAATGGGAGTATTCATGTTGTATGTTTATTTTTTGGTCTGGTACACATTATGGTGTGTCATGAAACTGCGGACTTAAAATTCTTCCTTGGGGTCAAAGTGTGAGACACAGTCAATTTAATAAGTAAATCAACTGTAAATAAGATGGATGTTTATAAAATATAAAAAGGTGCAATTTACAACAGCTATGTCAACAAAATAATTTAGTAAATTAGGATCTACATAAAATGAGAATACAAAAGCCAACCTTTGAGCCTGTGTTGGTCTTGTTGAAGACGGGCAGAGTTCCAGTGATCACCAGGCCAAGCTCCTGGAAGATCAAACACACAACAAATTGAAAATACATTAAGTATTTAAGTAGTTCAGTCATGTCAGATTTATTTCCCATGGCCTAAATTCACAGAGGACTTACTTAGGCTGTACGTTATCTTATTTTGTGCGATTTACTGTGAGTATCACCGAGAGCTACAGCTTAGACATAAGAAGTTTCCCTTAACAAAAGGCAGAGACATTTCTGGTGCTGATGGGGTCAGTACAGTCACAACAGTTGACAGCATCTTATCAGTAAACTGAGTGCAATATGCAAACCATTTGGCTCAGTTTACCAGTCTGCGTTCTTATCTATACTCTTGCCTAAAAGTAAATCTTGACAGAAGCTTAAGCGCCACAAAAAAATGGATCCACGCAGCCTTTATGAAATGACGTTAATCTGTCCTTTCACAAACAACACTGGAGAAGAGTTGAAGTTGAGTTTACCAGGATGGCGAACAGCAAATGTTTGGCATGACTGAACGAGAAATTCTTCATCTGACAGAAAACAGATTTCATCTTGTTCTTGCGAAGCTTTACATGTGACTACAAATCCCATGTTCACAACTCCCCCCCTCCCCACACACTTGTCTCAAAGTTGCCTCTTTCTTCACTTAAACTTGTGTGAAATGCATATAACATACCAGTGCATCCAAATAGACGTTGGTCCACTGAACCTGCTTGGCCTTTCTGTCAGCCTTAACCATAGGCCTGCCCAAAACATCCAGGTACTCCTTCAAAAAAAAAAAAAAAAAAAAAAAATTTTCAACCTGCACAGCAGCCATTCAACCACAAGAGGGCGCACTACACGTCTGGTTAAGTGAGCCAGCGAGAACGACAAGCACAGTAGCAGGGATACATGGTTTAAATGAATGTGTCCTTTTGAGTGAATGTGTTTACCTGAGTGTTGAGTCTAATGGCACCTATAGATGGGATCTCATAGTAATAGCCTGAGACAGAGAAATAAGTTTATTTTAAGAACCGCTCAAATGAACTCAAATAACCAGATAAGAAGACCTGATTATAAACATATTGAGCAAGAGGCCAGTATTCAATTGTCGTCTGAAAGCTAACAATATGTTTTTTTGGTAAGAATAACCTGACTTAATGCAGTTGCACTAAAAAGCAAAACCTTCCCACCTCTCACTTGACTAAAGGCCGACTAAAACAAACTTTGAGAATTTAAAGGGCCACTGTGTAGCAGTTTTAGCCCATTTAGTAAAGTAAATATTTTTCACTTCAGCCTACAGAAGAACACACACATACACAAGAGATTTGGGAATAAGAAACGTAAGAATAACGGAGCTCTAATGCCACCTCGTACCCTTATTAGCGCAGGCCATCCACTGTATTGGTTCCTTGTCGTAGTTGTGTTGACCTACTGAAAATGTGAAGATGCGCACCTGTGAGGGGAAGAAAACGGGGAAGAAAAATGAATATGATGAAAAGCAAAGACTCCTGCAGTCTCCTCTGTGAACATTGTGTTTACAGTCCTACCGCTTGCTTTGGGTTATATTTTTCAAAGATCTCCTCTGCCCTTTCTTCTCCTCCGTCAGTGAAGAGCATGATAATCTTGTTACAGTTAGCCCTTGACACATTCACCTGGGGGACACACACGCATACAGATCTGTTTAACTAATGAAAGTGAATAACGACACAATCTTTTTGTTACAGGGACATGCTGAAGAAGTGGTTGCTAAAAGAATCCAAGGCTAACATAAGCAGATGGCAAGGGAAGCATGAGATCTTGCTCTGGTACAAAAAAAAAAAAACCCAAAAAACTGCAATGTCCGAAAGAACCAGAAGAGGTCGACACATACTCACTCTTCATGGGAACACCACTGGGACTGAGTTGTCAGTGTGTCCAAGTTCCATCATTATTTTCATAATTGAATGAAAATGATAAATTAAATGAACAGAAGTGTTAAGTAGATTTCAGTTAAGAAGTGTCGCACTGCATATTTCAGGGGACAACAGATTGACAGCGACGTCCTCTACATCACCCCCCTCCCATCCACAAACGACACACACACGCACACACACACACACACCCACACACACACACACACACACACACACACACACACACACACACACACACACACACTCTCCTACGTCCCTTATGTTAGCCAGACACAGATACCACAGAAATATTCCACCACGCTCTCCTACGCTGACACCTTACCTGTGCGAGCTGCTCGAAGGCCAGCTCGAAGCCGCCTTTGTAGTTGGTGATACCCTTAGCAAGGATGTTCTCTACGGCTTCTTTCAGAATCTTCTTGTTGCGGACGTTGGCCTGCACCAGGTTCTTAAAACAGGCTGCATGTGTGGCCTTTTCATTGAACTGGAGGGAAGAGGGAAGGAGGGATGATGGGAAGTGGTGGGAAGGCACTTGCACATATTTTCAGTTAAATATGTGGCCTGTTTTCCCTTCGTTGCAGAGTCATGCAGTGTCCCTTAAACATATAGGATGTACTTTAAATAAGATATGTTAAGAGAGATTAAATGATTCCATTATAAAAAGAAAATAATTATTGACAAATGTTATAAAAGAAATAGATCTTTCACTTCTTGGCCTTGTAAAAATTTGTCATGTGTGAAATGAAATCAGTTTTAATCAAATCTGCACAGACCGAAGGGATCTATAGGAGCAGAAGGAAGGATAGGCAGGAGAGCAGGTAGGGATGTGAAAACAGTGGCATAAGGAGGTAAAAAACAAAACAAAACAAAAAAAAGCTTGATTATGATGAGATTATGCCAAAGAGACAGATATTAGTGTAACTACATTTACAAAGCTCTACATGTTAAGTGTGTTTAGATTAATATTAGTGAATAGTTGGAGTGGAGGAACAGATGGAACCCAATCCATTCATGTGCACACACACAGATATAAATAAACATACATATACACACACACACACACACACACACACACACACACACACACACACACACACACACACACACACACACACACACACACACACACACACACACACACAAACAGCCCATCTATGGAGGACTGGGATGTGGCTCATTAATACCTAACATCTGTTTTGGCCATGACTGTACCCCTCCAATTATCATCATGTTCAAAACACACACACAAAACACACACTTTTAGACATGTGCACAAGCCTTGATGACACCCCTCTTATTTATATAGAAATGTACCTGAAAAACTTTGCACTGTCTACAGTAAATTGACGCAGGCAGCTAAAAATGGAAGTCATATTGAGCTGACTGACAATATACATGAACTTTTAAAAGATAATCACCACTTTTAAGAGAGTTGTCAAAGCAATAGTGAGTGTTTATGGGCACATCAGTCATAAAATAAAAGCTAATTTTTTTAACTAGTTCAAGAAGAAATATTTCAGAGATCACTGCAACATATGCCAAGCAGAGTAAAGAGATCAAACTGGTGAATTGTGCCTGAAGAGAAAAATGTATGTTGTGAGATTCATACAAAAACCCGGATCTCGAAGGAAAAGACTAAATCTAACAGAACTTGTTCCCAAGAGCTATTTTTCTCCATCTACTTGGGTTTATTTTTTCACAACGCCAAAGGATGCTGCAGCTCACAATGTGTCTTTCCAACTATTCAACATGTTGGCGGAAATTTCAGGGCAAATAGCTGCCAAGACATTCGTCCTCGAAACAGAAGCACGCCTCCACAGACACTGATATAAACCACAGTGAAGCCCAGAACTTCATCTAACTCATAATACACATCTTAAAATATCACAGACATGGCAATAAAAGCTCAGCAGAGCAGCATTCTGTATGTGGGAATGTACTATATATATACATGTTGTTGTAATTGTCATAACAATAACAACACTTTAAACATCCTTGCAAACACAGATATGTATCCAGACTCAAAGTTTGCAAATAAATTATATTGAATGTGGAGAACAGGCCAACTGAAGACCCAAAAATTTCCAAAAATATGAGTTTGTCTACAAACAAGCTTGTTATTAAACAAATATAAATTGTCAATGATGAATGAAAAATACGGATTTAAATGATCGGTTTTTCTATGAAATGAGATGTAGCAGTTTTCTTTAAAGAAATTGATGTAAAACTCAATAAATGCTTATAACTCAAGACAACTACCTTAACTCAAGCAACTGTCTTAGAATATAGACTCCATTTTCTTTAAAACCAGTACCGAATAACAGACTTTTTCCCCAAGGAGCTTCCTAGAAATCAACCCAACCCAAGTTTTATAATGTATACAAGTTCTGGTAATGACAGTAATCCACTATTGATTGTGGAGATTCTTGTTAGTTTCTCTGGTTAATGCTACGCGTGTTTGTGAGTGAGACACCTCGGTGTAGTCACAGCAGACTCCAACTGAAATACAAATATCTACTTCATGGGAAAACAGTGCAACTCTAAAAACACAAAAAAAAACTCATTGGCTTGGTGACTGAATAAGTCAGAAATGAAAGAACAGCTACACACACGTACATCAGAGCTGTGAGCAGACCCAGTCGCTTTAATTACAGTTTTATTATGAAAGGCTGTAACAGACTGTACCTTCAAAAAGCTTCAAAATGCTCCTGGACGGTCTACAAACTGAGTCGGATGCCATCAATATACTTATTACACTGCTGCCTGGTTTCATTAACTTCAAAAGCCCTTTCACTTAGCTGATTTGAAAGCTCCAAACAAAAACATAAACCACTGCTTTATTAAGGGAAGTGAAAGAAAATGTAATTAATGGTTCATTTGGAAAGAAGACTGAAAAAGTAATTTATATTTCCCCCCATTAGGAGAGAGTGGAAGAAGGACAAAGAGGAAGCAAATAAGGATCAAGGAGATTTTAGAAACATCCAAGTACATAATGTACCCAGTGCCAAAAATGCTAATTCAGGTTTGTGACATTTCGCTTTTACGTGTGGAGCCCATAATGAGATAAAATGAACAGAAAGCAAGACAGTGAAAATGGAAAAATACGGTTAGACAGCAAGACAGCAGCTTAAAGAAATAGTCTGAAATTCTGGGAAACATTTGCTTTCTTGTCAAGAGTTAGCTAAGAAGATTGACACCACTCTTGTACGCTTAGCTTAGCTTAGCTTAACCCAAAGACTGAAAAAGGGGGGAAACAGCTAGCCTGGCTCTGCCCAAGCATATCTTACTACTGTACCTGCACCTCTAAAGCGTGTTAACATGTTATTAGAGTGGTTTTAATCTTCTCATCTAACTCTCGAAAGAAAGCGAGTTAGTATATTTGACCATTTTTTTTAAGTCTTTCTTTTCATATATTTTGGAGGCTGACTTCAGCATTTGGTGGACAAGGTGAGACACAAATATTCACAATAAAATATCATAAACACATCAAGTCTTATTGGGATTTCAATCTTTATTTATCAGGCCCTTTGACATGTCCTGCTCTGGTGTGTCTGCCTTCCTCCTCACAGCATGTCATTGTTTTCAGTTATTGGCCAAATGACACGTCCTTTTAACAGCTATGTGGTTCAATCACAGTGTCCTTGTGTTCTTGTTTAATTGTATTTATCAGAGAAAATGAAAAATGTGACAAAGCAAGAGGGCAAGATGACATTTTGTTAGCAGTCACCTCTTTTTGATTACTTTCAATGTGCCCTTGTCCAGTCAGATAAAAACAGTGACGAACCTTCTCCTGTTACATTCAGTGTAAACAAGGGACTGAAAGGACAGTTTGGTGGCGATTACCTCCCTTCACTTTGCATCACCAGAGAATATGTAATTGCATTAGAGCATTGCAAGTGTTCTTTAGCTAGCTAACGAAATTAGATAGCTTAAGCTACTTTCACTAAATGACAGATAGCAACAGAGTTTCATGGTTGCTCAGCAACAGCATGAAGAGGAGGATGCCAGCACCATTTCTGAAAGGCTCAAAATCAA
>NW_019174393.1:6774061-6792284 GCF_002260705.1 Seriola dumerili
CCATTTCTTTTAGTGTTTTGCTCTCAAAACACACACTCAAAACACACACCACAATCTATAAGAGTGGAAAGTGAGCAAAAGAGGAGGAAAAGCACAAAGGAGAGAGAAAAAAACAGTTTGATTCATTTTGATATTTCTGGAATAAGACAAAATCATCTTCCGGGTACTCAGGGGACAGACATACAGTAAACGTTTTGTTTACCTGTTTGTCTGCAGGAGCTCTTACTGGCTTAATGCTCCAACAATCTAGTTTGATCCAAAAAGGCAGCGCTCTGCCTGGGAGAGTGGGCTGCATGTCAAATTGATGTTGTGCATGACTCATACTCGCATGTGAGTGCGTGTGTGTGTGTAAATGCTCCCATCTATATGCGTTTATGTGTGTGTGTGTGTGTGTGTGTGTGTGTGTTCTACAGACAGCAAGTAGATTAAAGAAACATGCACAAAAAAAATTTAACATCAGAGACAGGGGACATCCAGGAAATATGGGGTTTGCTGAGGCAGAGTCATACATGACTGATGACAAGTAGGTGTGTGGCTAAAAGTGAGTAATGACGAGTTAGTGTGTGAAGCACCTGTGCCTGTAACTCAGTTAAGAGAATTATACTGAAACCTCAGCAGAAGAGGCACGAGAGAGGGAAGGACGGCAGAGGGATAGAAGGAGAGAGGAAATTTAATTTGACCCTAGTACTTGACTGACGCATTTTAATAATAATATATATGCTGATGTTTAGAAGCTAAGGCTATGGGAGGCTAGAGGCGGGGTTTTGGTCATTAACCAAAATACAAAGCAAGTAAATATCTGACCAGATGATGGAGCTAGATAGAAAAAAAAATGCTAACAGATCTCCAAAGTTACTCCCTCGAATCACCAAAGTCAAGAAGAAATACAGTATCATCATAAATGTACCAATCCATTCAGTACAGGTACATTTCAGTTTGGGCCAGAGTGGTGGACCAACTTACAAAGCCACATAATGTCCTGTCAATAGGATTTTTCTATACCTGTGTTTCTAACATTTTGTGCACACTACTAACAGGAATGAGTGTAGACTAAATATTAAAATCTCCCCTGTGTAAAATAAAATGCCATTCAACACCACCAGAAACTACACCAAAAAGCTTCAGTTAAGTGTATGTAATAAACTGGCAGCTGAGTGTACACTGTTACATACAGGCAAAAAACACAAACCCAACAATTTCAAATTGTATAACTTTTATAAACTTTTATTTTTTAAAGTTTCCTTTCTGAGATCGTTAAGCACCAGAATAAAAAAAAGAAAAAAAAGAAAAAGCAGTTTTTGTTTTTATACAGTGAGAACTAAATCTGTTTGGATAAAAGTACCACGAAGAAAAACACAGTGTACTCTTTTAGTAAAGTAAACAAGCAATGTCCAGCCATAAAAAAAACTACAAAAATATTGCTTTTTCTGTGTGACCCTCCCACTCCTGCCTTTTTTTTCTCTACTCACTGTCCTGTAACCTCCTTTACCAAGGTTCTATTCCCATGCTTTGTAGGATAAAGAGAGAGTTTAGGCTTTAAATGGCTCCCTGTGGCATTGTAGAGCAAAGCATATCCCAATGATAAGTGGTGACAATGTGTTCAGGCCTGATCTCTGCACTCCCTGAGGATTGCCCTTAATGGATTAGTCCTGCTTGTTTCCGTGACATCAGTAACAAGAAGTCTCATACAGGAAGTAATGGCATTTTTCGCCACACACAGCTCATACCGAACAGTGAACTAACAAGGAAAGAGCACATTCAGTATTTCATTGCAATGTTGTGACCAACCCATTAGGTTTGTAGACATGATGAGCAAAAGATACAAAAATACTGTGTTACACACTGTATGTTTCCTTTGTGCAAAACTGACAAATCCATTATAGACTCCCACAGGAATTTTGGATGCAGACACACACCACGCACATGAACACACACACACACACACACACACACACACACACACACACACACACACACACACACACCCTCAAAATGGGCAGGGTCAGGCACCACTGGTAAGCCCTCAGCAACAAAATCAAAAAGGCGTGGCAAGGCAGCGTCCTCTGATCTGAGCCAAATACTGGAACAAATCGCAGTTTCAGTGTAAACGGATCCATCTCTTTGGAGATGTGTCTGTTGCTGGCTCGAGGTCACCATGATGAACAGACGAAATAGGAAGTATCGTCACAGCAACGTACGCTCTGACAAGCTCTATTTGTCAGGCGTGGCATAATGTCCTGAGCGATCTTGGGGGTTTAGGGCGGGTGTGCATACACTTACTGTAGAGCAACAAACATGTGTATTACCATTGTCTCAAAGAAAACAGCAGAAGTTTTCTCTATTTTCTCTGTCCTGTGGCATTCATTCCTGTCCGACATCTTGTTCTCAGGATTGTACATGACTCTGTTCAATGAAGACTTACTGAAGGTCGAAAAAAAAGGAAAAGTTCACTGAAGCTGAAATCTATGTGAAACAAATGAATGTTTGATGTTTGGTTGAGGGTCTGGTCCGAAATTCATCTATATATAATCGTGGGTCAAAGGTTGTTTCCAGTACCAAGCTTTATGGGTCTGGTCTTGCACACCTTTACCGATCGTAGACTCTGATTGAACTTACCCATTTGAGGTTTGACTTCTTCTGTATATATATGTCACCATTTAAGTTATTGTAACTGGTGCTACACTGAGTGACAGTGTAGCACCAAAACTCAGAATGAGGACTGAAATATCGTTGTTTCAGATAATAATGAATTAAGGAAAGATGCCCTAACAACAGCAACGGCGGCCTAATAAACTGAAGAATTCAAATATCATATGGTTAACAAGTGGGAGATAAAAAAAAATGAATGATTCATGGGAAGAGAAGACGTGGGAACTGAATATGGAAGAGAAAATACTAAATATTCCCTGCGAGGCATGTAGATGCTTTCAAAAACAAATCAAACAGGATTCTGGCAGTGACTGATGAGGGTGGCGGTGGGCGGAGGTGAGAGAGAGGGAGAGGAGGGAAAGCTGCATGGTGCCATGACGAGCGATGCCCTGTGGTGTTCCCTGTCATCAGCTAGCTGGTGGCTGAAACTGCCTGTGCATTCGAAAGTAATTACATGGTGGGGGCTGAAGTGGTGAGAACCTGCAATCATCGTATCAGAGGGGGCCCTCTAGTCGATGATACTCCGCCACTCACTACTCATTGTGACGTGAGCGTGAACACATGCTTTCATACACAGCACTGACATCCAGTTCAGCTTGTAACACACCTAAGGATCATCAGTTCAACAGAGACTAGACACCCACATATAATGTATCCTTCAATTAACACAGACAGTTTTTATTTGTCTTGACAGTCAAAGAGGAATACATACTTAACGACCTAGTGATGACTTAGCAACCTGTATTTAGGGCAACACATACCACCAGCGTGTGATGCGCATCAAAACACTTGTTCTTATTGTTCACCGTGAAGGCCCACAGGACACACCCCTCTATTCTATCACACTAGAAACACAGCAGTACCTTAGATCATCACATCCCCCATTCCTGTACCCTGACAGCTTTATCTGTCTGGATGGCACTTCTGGTGTGTGCTATGAGCATCAAATGGTATGATGGTATGTCAAGCATTGCAAGGCAACCCCCTGAATTCCTGCAAGAACGCAAATTGTCATGTTTTGCTACACCAAACAAGAAAGGAAACTCCATCAAAAGATGTTTTCTTTACTAATTTACACTGTAATTTACACAAGGAAATATATTTGGGTGAAATGTTGGATGGACAGACATGAACAACAAGAACTCTGAACTCCGCAGAGAGAGAGCTGGAGGAAAATGAACTTCATGGGTGACTTAAACTGAACTGTGTCTACATTGGATTATATAATAATTCTCATTCACTGTTTGTCACTCTATTTTACTGTGTCTGCGTTTTTCAGACATTTTTAAAAAATTCGGATTTCTCCCACTATGTGATGTTAGCAATTATGATGTGGTCCCTTCCTTTCCCATATAGCAAAATGAAACCTCTGGCCCAACATATACCTTGGTCCTTGGCCCAAGTATGGCCCACATACCTCCAGCAGATTCTTGCTGGAAACATGGAAGTACACAATGAAGAGGTGCAATGGATCACATTTGAATTCCAGTGAAGTCAAAGCTGAGTGTAGTTGTATGTGTGAAATCCACGAGAGGTGACATGAAGATGTAGAGACACAACACACACTCATAACAACTATGGATGGCCAGGGGAGCAGGATAATGAGGGTATGGAGACCATCACACACACTTGACTCCTGTATTTATGTCTGTAGCATGAGGACGGTGTTGAGATTCATGAAGGTGAAGAAAAGCCCTTTGAGATGACTCACACAAGACACTGGCCTCACATTGATCATAAAGTTTCCACTAGATGACATTTTACAATAAGTGAGAAAGAATTCAACAATACAGTGGGTGACATCCAAGAAGTCCTTCATTATTTTCTAAGAGGTTTTATGGAGAGAAAAAATAGGATTACAAGAAAGAAACTTTGTCTGGAACTTTCTGGCATGGAGGGGAATCCAAATCCCAATCAGCTGAGTAGAACATCCTGGGAAGGGATCCAACTTGTCGCAAGGACACGGGTCGCAGATGTAATGACAGTGAGAGGGGGGCAGAAGAGGGAAGGAAGGATGTGGAGAGAGAGAGAGAGAGAGAGAGAGAGAGAGAGAGAGGCAGAGAGAGAGAGAGAAGAGAGAAAGAGGGAAATGAAGATACCTAAGAGTTTGGCAGCCAGCATTGAAATGAAATAGGACATGTGTCAAGTGGCACAAGAGTGCAAAAGGAAAAAAAAAATCAATTTGTACGCTGTGAGCTTTGCCACAGGGACCGTGACTTCAACACAAACACACTCACACACACTGTGTCACAGTATCTCAGCACGTCACAGTGTGTGCGTGTCTCGGCCTGACAGGTGCCACACAGCGTTGATGCAAACGGGCATCAGACGAGCCTCGGATCTTCTGCCAAGGCCGCGATGCTCTCCTCTCATCTCCTCTTATCGCATCCACGCCAATCTGCCTAATGAGCGAGAAGACACGCATACGCAGCCATGAGATCCGTATACAGTACAGTAGGTGCATGTGATGTGACACACACACATTGCGACTCTCACAGCCCAAGCGTTTCTTCCCCTCTCTCTCTCTCTCTCTTCCCGAAACATGTTCACACACGCAGATAAACTCTGATTAATCTCCATTGTGCGTGCACGCACACACATGAACACGATAATGAATCCCAGTCTGACCACCCACACTGCATCAGTGGGGAGAATAGATTCCAATCAGCAGGACTAATGCGGGGGAGAACGACAGTAGCACATTTGTCTCCACACGCCCCACTATTAATATGCTTAATAAAGTGAAGCAAGGGATGAGGAGAGAGGTGGATGGAGTGATGCAGGTTAAAGTGAAGGGGTACAGTTGTAGAGGAAAGGAAGCAAGGGAAAAAGAGAACAAGGTAGTGAAGAGGAAGGAAAAAGGAGCAAAGGGAAAAGGAACTAAAAAACAAAGCCACGAGAAGGGAAAATAAGAAGGAGGAAGGAATGATAACGTCTACAACAATTAAGGAAGAAGCGGTGGATGACACACCTCTCCTTCAGCATCAGTAAAAGCCACAAGGACGCCAGTCTCGTCTAGACAAAATCCCCTAATCAAGTTACCAGTTTTTCCTCCACACAACAAGATAGAACACCAGGGCGTGTCCCAGTATGTGTGTCTCCTCCTACACACTCACACACACTCGAATACACATTGCCATGGCAACGCTGACAGTGCTGGCCAGCCAGAGTGGCATCAATGTGGCAGCCTGTCCTTGGAGACAGAGAGAGAGAGAAAGAGAGAGAGAGAGATATGAGGTGAGAGGAGAAGAACGAGATATACGATGGAGAGAAGAGAGAGAGAGCTGAGAGAGAGAGGAGAGAAAGAGAAAGAGAAGCGACAGAAAGAGAGAGAGAGCAGAGAGAGAGAGAGGGCCAACACCATCACAGCTTCACTACTGGAGCTCCACCCAGACCCCACCCTCCACCACCTGCCTGAGAGCTGGTAGAGATCAAACAGATACAGCCACAGTAGAGGACAGTCAAAATATGGATAATTAAATGGTCTCTTCATCACAGATAGAAAAAAACATATACCTTTAGTTGTATCTTAAAGAAAGAAAGAAAGAAAGAAAGAAAGAAAGAAAGAAAGAAAGAAAGAAAGAAAGAAAGAAAGAAGGAAAGAAGGAAAGAAGGAAAGAAAGAAAGAAGCCATAGATAAAGAGAGCAAAGACAGACATGAATCACCCTGGGAACAACCCCCTCTTCTGACGCCCCAACCCACCCCTCTGCCCTTGCATCATTATAACTGCTGCCTGTAAAAATAACTGAGTGCATTTGGCCATTTGGCAATGACAAAAATGTCCGCACACTCAGAGGCCTCAGAGGCCCATCACACTGCACATTTATAGTCCAACTTATGTGGAGTGACTCACTGCATAAGGGCATTAAAGTCATGTGACCGAGTCCACTGCATTTAGCAGGCCCACTGTGACGACCATTAGTGAAATTGATATTGAATGCTCAATCAATGCCAAGGAGGCTATTAGCTCATACTGCATATGTATAGAGTATAAGGCAATTATTTAACTGTTTTGATTCCTGCTAGATTTATGTCAACTGCAGTGAATATGTAACATGTGGAATTATCTCATTTTAGTTATGAAGTGTCGTTTCAGTAGTGCATTTTACAATACTAGCTTTCCTGTGTCATTTCTAATTTAATATTCACTCTTACTTTCTGAAGCCAGTCTATTGCTAACCCTCCGTTCTGCCATGTACTACGCGTGTGTATGAGTGTGTCTGCAAGTAAGGACATGACCTGTAACGCATATTTCAATGTGCAAGTGTGTATCAAGATGTGTATGCATCCTTTACATATGGGTGTCCTTGAATAAGAGGCCAGTAACCCAGAGGATGTGTGTCTGTGTTTGTACGTTTGTGTGGGCATGTATGTTCTGCTCCTGTGTGTGTATACAGTCAGCCATCCATACATTAGTCTGTTTGTCTCTTCTGAGGAAGCCTGCGCTTGTTCAACATATTACTGCTTTCAAACCACTGGTAAAAGGATAGATCAATATGTGAAAACAAAAACCAAGTCAACACACATTTCAAGGAATTTAACACAGCCTATTGTATACTCGACCACATTACTAAAACACTCACACACTAAAATACAACACTGTGTATCATCCATCATATTGTTTTCCTTTCAGGGTTTCCAAGCACACACGTAATGGGAAAAGGTTACAGCCTGCTGCAGAAGTAAACTTGTACAGGTCGTAGATTGGTATCAGTGTTGTCCTGAGTCATAAAAAAACCGACTACATGATACTCATGCAGAAGCCATTAGCCTGATAATATTAATTTTACAGTAATGTCTGTTTTGCATTTGGCACTGCTGGGTCATAAAGGATAAAGATCTAATTATGTGGCTCTTGATGACTCAAATTTGTCTAAAAGAGATTAAAGCTGGGCACATTCGGTAATAGCATTCTTTATCATTCCAGATTTAATTAGTGTAAACAAAATCCAGTTTGACTGGTGGTCTGTACAGTGTGCTTTCCTGTGTTATGTCCAACACATGCTGGGAGAGGCTCCAGGAGGGAGGGGTGGAGAGTTATCCCAGTGAAGTTATAGCTCTAAATTTAGACCAGCTTGATGTGTGAGAAGTGTAATTATACCACATAGTAGCAACAGATCGAAAAAGGAGCTATGGAAAAAGTGCCCCAGAGCATTTGAACCCCTCTTGTTTCACCAGTGCACGATGTCTTAGACATTAACATTTGCTAATTAGCACAAAAATAAAACACAGCTGAGGTTGATGGGAAAGTCATTAGCTTTGATTATTTGGTCACGCAGCAAAGTATTAGATAAATCAAATTTCTGACGCTCAATGAAGTCAGGGGATCATCAAAGTTGGTACAAATCATCCTGAGTGGAACAAGAACATTTCATCCAGCAGTTGTCAACACTTCCCTCCAAATCACAAATGTCAATTTCAAAGTGGCACTAGCGGAAAAGTCAAAGGATTACCCAAGCCATTAGGATACATCACCTCAGCAAAGTGATTATCTATAGTTGCCACCCCTAGAGTTACACCACTCACATGGCTAAAATGACACTCTCAAAACTCTGCACAGCACCATGTTTATAAGATAAAAAGAATGAAACTATGAGGACGAAAACCACGTCAAGATAATGAAAAAAGGCTAGAAAACATAAGCTGTGATGAACAGACCAAAATAACTGAGAACAACTTCACACCATTACAAAGCACCCACAAAAAGACCTGACATTCTGTGCAACTGTCCCAAGAGGTCAGATGGGTCAGCAATGAGTGGGAGGGAAAGGAGCAGCTGGTGACCAGGCTAAAGAGGGGGCTTTAGTATGTTGGCCATTGGCTTGTTGGTAGCTGGGCTATATATAGACTAGAATGGCCTGGCCTCAGTGTGGAAGTGTCTACACTGCCGACAGCACTGGGAGGCTGACCTCCACATCATGGGAACGTACTGTAGATACCGCACATAGTGATGACAGAGACACAGAGAGCGGGGTGGGAGGAGGTGGTTGCTCTGTATCACTATTTATAATAGAAGCATGTATAGACAATATGAGAGAGGTATACATTTATCTACTATGAATCTGTGTGTCTTTAACTTACATCCTTCATATATATCCGTAGGGATGTGGACAGCGGTGGTGTTGTACGAGACAAGTCGTTTGAAGTCGGGGTCTACGTGGAAGTCGTCTGGAACATATCGGTTCTTCTTCTCTGTCTGATTAAGCTGCACAAAAAGAAAAAAAAACAGAGCCTGGAGTTTTAAAACTCTCCTGCAAATCATGTTTTGGCTTAAGAGGAGTGTGCATGTGTGTCCACCCTTGGATTGTAAACAAACTGTACATGCCGTTCCTTGTTACTATGAATGACATGGTGTCAGTGTTGAGTATTCACTAAAATGTCACTACTGACAGATAAAGGTAGAGAAACTGAATGTAAATTTTGGGCAGTGAAACATAAACCCAGGCATCCACAGAGAAAGAGGAACGGGGGAGAAAGCCTGTCACTCAAATACAGAGTGACATTAGTGTGCTGTGGGTGTGTGGCTCTTTCCCACTGGGACAGTGGAGAGGAATTAGATGCTGATCCCTGTTTATCAGAGCAGACAGATGACGTCTGAGGCCAGGGGAGGCATTCAATGTCTCACACATACTCATGTGTTTCTGAGTGAGGGGGCTAAAACATGCATCGGCCCTAATGCAGGAAAGAAAAGACTGCTACTTTTTTTGCACAAGGATAAAATACAGAGGATACTTACAGGCTATCAATAAAACATCCTATCAGGTTTGTTGCCATGGTAATAATCTCTTGAGGGCTGGATATGGTTTGCTTGTGGGGTTTTATTTGAGAATCTGCATCTTTAGTCACATCGACAGAATATCAGTGAAATCAAAATGTACTTACATCATCTTTGGCATTGTAGTAAACTATTTTGTCGGCCTGCAAAGAGATTGAAAGAAAACAGGAAAAGATGAACAGTGAGTGATAAAATTAAAGAAATACACATCTATGAAGAGTAACTTAATACCAAAAAACAGTGTTTTCAGATCCGCTCTGGTTGACAACTAGCATCAAATGTGCTTTGTCGCACCTGTAACCACATCTGACAAGCCCAACATTGTTCAATAGATCTAAAGTGGACGGAACAAACAACTCTTCATGGAGCCTTAGCAGTAATGAGGCTAAAAATGTGAAGTTGCTCTAAAGATAGCATTAGAGGAAAGGCCATGGCACCATGAAAATCAAGTGGGTTGGGAGGAAACATATAAGTTAATTTAATAGCAATCTTGCATGTGTTATAAGTAGTCATTTTGGTGGTGTAGCTGGTAGCTGGCAGAAACTGTTATAGAGTGCCTAAAGTGTTAAAGAGTAATCCTCAGGTGAGGGTGACAGTACTCAGGAAATTTCATTATCCCCACTTTGACTGATTGTGGCACTAGACTAGAGGAAAACACTCCATTCACAACTAATTTCATTGAAATTTATGCATTAGTTTTCAAAATACAGCAGTTTTTATGGATGAAAAAAGATCAAAGGGAACTAAACTGACGGACAGGCTAACCGAATATTACAGAGGCTAAAAGATTCTGTCATGAAAACAGCTTTAATATGACCTAAAAAATAAAATAACACGAAGTAATACTGCCACACTGGGAAGTTTTTAAAGTTACTTCTGCAACTGTGCCAATGATTCGAATCTTGCTCTGTTCCCTTACAGAGCAGTGGCCTGTGTTTGACGCTGAGGATCAGTGAAATAAGTGGTGTTGTTTTGCTCTCACACTGCTGGGCTTCCTGTCAGTACACAGGCTAGCAGGGCGCTAACGAGCTAGCCTAGCTGGTGACATAAAGATGCCCTGCAGCCACAGAGCTGGCTCACTGACTCCCACCACCTGCCTACCACCTCTGGAGCTGCAAGCCAACAGGACAGCGACTCCTCCTGTCACTGCTACTGTTAGTTTAGCTTAAACAGTTTGCAATTACCTCACAATAAGTGATTTAGCTGAGTAAACAGTGCCAGACACTAGCATCTGCTCTCTGTTTTGCTGTTGTGACTGTTAATGACTTAGGACCAGACAATGTCCAAGTTCAACTATATGCACAAAGAGCAGGTGTGGGGCACATACTGTACACTGATATGCACATGCAAGCAAAAATATACACAACAAAGCTGATAACAGCAGACTGTCCCATGATGCTCTCTGTCAGGTCATGTTACTGCAGACGATGTGCACCTTAAGAGGTGATGATCACACTAAGGTCACGCCATCACACCCCTCAGGGGAGGCTACTGCGTGCAAGAACACTTAATGTGTGAGAGATGGAGACAGATGATGAAGGGAGAGGAAGTGCTGCAAAATAAATAAATTATTTAGGCTATTACTTCTGTGGCATGTTGTAGTGGGTGTGATATGTACTGCCAAATGAACATGTGTCTATCTGAATCTATATCTTGTCCAGATAAGAAGATGCTTTTTAATGTATTACAATCAGATCTCTGGTGTGACTGCAGTCCACGTCCACATTTGTGAAAAGCTAATGATTCATTAAATATGCCATCCAATCAGTTCTTACTCCATCATCATCATCTACTTCTGCCAGTTATAGCGCTTTTCCTCCACAGCAGCTGCAAACACTTGTCTGTCAACAGAGTTGTAAAATATGACCTTTTTTCCACGAATGAAAATTTATACGGGTGGTAAATTATCACATTTGATGATCTGCAGTGTTTATTTTTGACTGCGCCACCTCTAAACCCACTCATGCATAAAAATGAGATCAAATCAGAAAGCACACAAGAAGAACTGTCAATATATAAAAAGCAAGAGTAAACTTGACAAACATAATCAGTTTTATC
This sequence comes from Seriola dumerili, assembly GCF_002260705.1. NCBI lineage: Eukaryota > Metazoa > Chordata > Actinopteri > Carangiformes > Carangidae > Seriola > Seriola dumerili. The sequence goes on from NW_019174393.1 coordinate 6,785,545, forward strand.
TCTGTACAGCAGCTTTTATAAATAGGTTTTAAAATCATTGTGATACACTGAACAGAAACATGCAAGTGTGTTGTTCTACTGCAGTAGTCACATCTTTTAAGTGTTTAAAGTCAGCGGGGAGAGGTGCCCAGTAGAACTGGCCCAGTTATCAAAGGTGACAGAGAACAGGCGCATGCGCATAAACATACACACACCAAACACACAGCACTCTCTGGTATTTCAAATGCTGGTATTACAAATACTGTGATACATATCCAGACAGCATGTTTACATTTTTGAGCACCTCTTATATTGGGATTAATGTATATTAAACAAATGTATATTCATCCTTAGTCATTTAACATGTCATCAGGTGTCAGGCTGATTTACATGTAATGGCATCGTAGAGACCGCACTGCATACTGAATATGTAGTTTCACACAGGATGAACATACCCCACGCTACAAGATTTTACTGGAATATACTGACGGCACCAATTTAGCCAGCTTATTTACTTTGTAAAAACAAGCAAATACCACACAGTGTTTACCAGCCTCTGATATACACAAAAGGACACACATGATATGTGTACAATAAAGGCACCCAGAGGTTTATGTGTGGGTAAGGTAGCCTTCAGCAGATATAACACTGTCTGAAGTTAGAGTATCTGTGGCTCCACATCCAAGGCCATCATATTCCTCTCTCCGACATGACAGCAACAATGCTAGATCTGTATATAGTGAGGAGGCCACAAGCCCTGATAAAGTCTCATATCCTCGATCTTCTCGGCTCTATAAAATCAAATACTAAAGCATAATAGCTAGTAACTTAAGTCTAAAGTCAGAGTCTGAAAAGTCACACATTTCTATTTTAGATGGAAGCCTATCCACTATATTCTGAGGCTTAAAAAAACAACTAATTTGCTAATTGACAATACTATTGCTTAAAAAGTCACCTAGTGTTTCCGTTACAAGTTGATAAAGTTTCTGAAGGCTACAAATATACTGTGACAAATTCTGTCATCTTTTGGAGCGGCGATAACAGTAGTGTAAATTAACTCCCCACACACGTCACACGCCTTTACCTATTTACAATGCAAGAGTGATATTTAATTGGTTCAGGTACGCAGGAATCCCCATAACATTAACCAAAAAATTAATTCCATTCGCTAGCCAAGCGTCCCGGGCCAAAGGAATATCACACTCAGTGACTAATACAGCGGATAAATGAATCTGTTCCCGCAGAGGATATTTCCTTCCCTGTTGTCTAAGCGCGAGGCAGCAAGCAAGACGTTGAATAATGAGAAACTTTTAATGGAAAAGAACCATTAAAGGTTTGGCAAATAACACTGAAGAGTTTTCTTAAGCTAATAGGCTAAATGGCGAAGTTTGAATTTCTCCAAAGTTCTTCCACCAGGGAATGTAAACACAATATCATTTGTCATTTGTTGAAAGGCGTCAAAGAGCATGAGGCTTTTTTCATTGCAAATCAGAGGAAGGAAATACGCAATTTGCATTCATTATGAAAAGACCGGGGGTAAAACACAGTGTCACAGGCAGCGAAGAGCCGAGAGAGCTGCATTGTATTCCCATGAGAGACTACCATTGTGGAACGGGGCAAAGCTTTCATTGGGCCAGCACTCAGGCAAAGTATAATTGAATGAGTAAAATAATAGTGTGCTCATATTATTTGCTGTACATTCCCTTCTAATGTATTCTTAATACTACGGTTAATGGACGATATCAGAGAGTGAGCAGTGCGTGTATGTTCATCATAAGCATGCCTGGTTGTTTCTACCTATTATGTAAAATAATGAAATTCAATCTTGTATAAAGTCATTACAGCATGATTGTCATTGTAATGAGATTTGCCATCCAATTATTACAATCATATTGGATCATGAATAACATGTCCCTCCCCCACTCCAGCTCCTCTTGTGCAGTTCACGGCACCACTTGATCTGTATGTAATGCAGCCGGTGTTAATGAACATATCAGATCGGGCTGCGGCCGCTCTCTCACCTCACTGTCGTCCCTCCACGAGTGCTCCATCTGAAACCGCTCTGCCTCTGTTGCCAGCCTCTGAGAGAAGAGAGAGGGAGGAGAAGAAGAGAGAGACAATGCATGTTAGTCCATGTTTAATATCCCCATAAAAAAAACTTTGATTTCTCTGGCTCTGAGGCTGTGATGTTACTGTCGGCATCGTGATAGTAGAATTGACACCAACGTTCACTTTGTCCAAGGAAGACATTCGCATTAGCTGATTCAAAAAAATTGAAAAGCCAGGGAAAAGACCAGGGAAAAGACCAGGGTTACATGTGAAGTCATGACATTTAACCCTGTGGCAGCTTTAAGAAGATGCTGCTGATGCAAACACAGTGCATTCAAGGGAAAATACCTCATTTCCACCCACTGGTATGAATTAGGCCTATACTGTGACACAGTGTTGCGCTAAAATTAGACCCACAGCTATTCCATCTTTTCCCAGATCTGGTCCTAATGACTAGGTTAATGGGTTTATAATGGCCCCAGCTTTTAATCTGTACCTGGTCCAGAAATGCACTGTACTATTAATTTCCCTTGGGAAATATCAAATCCAGCTCTTTTGCTGCTTATGTGTACAGGCACAAAAGGGTTTCAAGACACACAGAAGGAGAAGATCCTACGGAGGCACAGGAGTAAATTAATTTATGAAATGAGGGGAGGAAGGAGGTGAAATAATGAATTATTGAATTAAATCTGCTATGAAATTAACAAGACAGTGACAAGAATCAGAGGCGCAGAACAAAGTCTGATTGTGAATCACATGCTGGGATATCACTCGCAGCGTTTGGGCGCAAAATCACATCTTAAAAGACACCGACTACACATTTCCCTCACTTTGCAATTTTGGAATCGCTCATCTAAAATCACTCTCATTGTTGTAAATTCAAAATAACAACCAACAGACATTTCCACAGCACTGAAGCTAATGGTTATAATGTTTCTGTTCCTACACTTCTCTTTCTTTCTTTCAAAAGGAAACCTCCCCTCCCTCACTGCATAATCAGTTGGCACTGAGGCAACATCTTGATAATGAAACCTCCCCTCCTGCAGATCTGGCTTCACATCACTCGTTACGCCTGTATACAGTGCCGTCCCTTAATGCCTGCCGGGTGGGCTGACACTCTAGCGGTCTGAAACACGGTTACCTCGGCAGCCTCTCGGCTGTGTCTCATTAGGGTGGAAATTTCACAGCGGCTGTCACAGACAGCGGGACCTCGTGGCTGGCAAAGGAGCAAAGGTGAAACTGAGCTGTGCGTGTTTCTGCACGGTTATGGCAGGGGAGGAAAGCTTTACTGCGCCTCTCTCTGCGTGTGAGTGTGTGTCAGTAAAAGTACATATGTCACTTGAAGCAAAAGACATTTTTGGTATACATCCTCTCAGTTGGCCAGTTGCCCTCACGTCGCCACGTTAGACCTTTATGTTTGTGGCTCTCCATGCATCCACACAAAAGCATTTCTAGTGTTTTTGAGTAAAATGGGTCTCGACGGCTGGGTCGTGGTGGTCATTTTAAGGCACAGAGAATGCCTTTGAAGATTTGATTTCCAGTTGCCAGTAGCCACCAAACAGCATCGACTGGGAATATACTGTTGGTTTCCAGTCAGGTCATCATCGGTGCAAAGAAACATTGGGGTGTGTGTTTCAATCAATCTACTAAACTACTTATCTGACCCTGTGGTTGCAAACCCATCAATGTTGATATACTCTGGAAGCCTATTCAAGCTCAAAGCATCATCAAAAGAATGAAATATGATAAGACTTGAGGACTGAGGGTAAAGCTGCTGCTGCTGCTGACGTGCTGCGTTTACTGCACTGGGAAATCGAAGCAGCGAAAAGCTGCTGCAATCATTAAGAGTTTTACATTTAAATACACATAATCATGTCATTTCGGAATATGCACAGTAATTATTCCAATATAATCTGCTGCTACAGATGTATACCAAGAAGAAAGTAATGATTATACAGCAGCACATTCACTCACCTACACCTCATTTACTGTTTTATCTGGTTCACTTTGTTTATTTAATTAATTTCACTGCAAATGGATCATTATAAGAGACCTGCTGACCCCATCTTTCACTCCTGTGGGCCAACAGTTACAGCTGTGACGAATTCCCAGCTGCACAAAACACACACAGAGAGGAACAGGTTCATTAATGAGGATCTCTAGGGCAGACCAAGAGGTCACAGAGTCAAAGGTCAGCAGCTGTTGCAGTTTCCTCCACTTTGTATCCGCTCTTCCATTTTGAATCCACAGCATGGTCACGCCACACCTTTGAGTGGTGCCAAGGCTACGGGCTTTCACAGGTGCCATGTGAACACATGTCAGAAAAACTGGGCCGCAAGACAAATTCAAAAGTGCTGTAAGTAATGAGAATAAATAAGCATGGCAAAAATATGGACTGGCTAATGAGCTGGCATAAAATTTTATGATGTCAGCAAGCTGCTATAGAATGAGTAATGAGAGCATATTGCTGAGGTGCAGATAATGAAGATCTGTGGCTGGTTCGTGCTGTGAAGCTTCAGCTTGCCTCAAAGTGAGGAATCAGTCGGTGGTTCCAGTTCTTGCTGCTGGTGGGAGCAAAACCTTTTGTCCATTATTTTAAATGCCATTAACATGGGCAGTCACAGGGGTAGAAGAAGAAGAGACCTAACTTAATATGCTATACTACAAATATGAAGTATGAAGAAGCTACAGAGAAAACTGACAATGAGCGAGTGAGAAAAAATGTTAAATAAGCTGGAAGTGACCACTTTACAGCAGCTCCTCCACAAATCCACTACATGCACACACACAGACTGTGTGTGTGTTTGTCTGTGCGTGTTTGGAGAAAATGAATCATGTCCACTGTAATGCAGTAAATCTCCTACTGACGTCGATACACAAAGATCCAAATGGAGGGATTTATGCTACAAAAATCTGGATCCCTGAGGAGCTTCTCACATCATATGTGTAAATAAACTGAAAGCAAGTGTTATTATTATTGTATGTGCATAGCTGAGCCAAAAATATTAATAAATGCACATAAGTAGTTTTTATCAACAAATAACTTAAAATTAAGTGACTGAGAAAAAGAGTTTTGTCATGAGAATATTAAAAAGAAAAAAATTGACAAATAATGTATGACCTCTGTGTGTATATGTCTATAATATGGCACGCTCTGTTCTCAGCGTCAGCATCTGCTCTTGAACACAGCTTTGTGGATTTACAGTATAAACCTTCTGTCTGGTTTTATTCTCTCTACCTTTGGTGTCTTGTTAGGGGATGATGTTGGAGAGTGGGAGCGTAGGCAGATGAGAACATTGATTAACGGAGGTTAACATTTTTTTCACACACATGCAGAGTACAGAAGTCTCCCTCGGCATCCTTTATGTCTGCGATCCAAAAACACCGGATTACCGATTTAAAACGTCGTGCCCTGCAACTCCTCTGATTTTGCTTTTTGTAAGCAACACACAGAGATGTACTGTTTAAACAGGCACACTTCCTTCTCTGACACACGCTTCCTGGCAGTCTGATTAGAGCATCTAGTCCTGCCAGGACAAGAAAACACACACACACACAGACACACACACACCTGCCATCTTGCTGATGTGTAGGGAGGCATGGGAGAGCAGAGGAAACATGAGCATCTGCTGTTGTGACTGGCAGCACTTTAGTCAGATCTATCCTGCTCAGTCTGTAGGGAGCCAGGAGGAGAGTGGTGAGAGAAAAAAAGAGATTGGGAGAAAGAGAGGGAGAGAGATACTTTTGCACTCACACACTCTAAAATCATACAGGCTCAGACTGGCACGGGAAAGTGGACAGTAGTAAGCGAATGCAAGTTGACAAGGTAACCGAGTTTGCTACAAACCCGGTCTTTTAGACAGGAAATAGCCCTCACCAACTTGTTAGTGACTGACGCTAGTCTTGCTATCCACTGCTGCAGACTGGTTTGACAGCTCATCTCTCCTGCAGCAAAGTCTTCCAGCCGAGCATGCTTATCTGTGTGCCAGCTGGCTGCAAACAACTCCCAATTACAGCTGTACCCGGCCGCTATGTTGACATGGCGGTTCTCACACACCTGTACCGGATTTACTGTATGTCACCATGTCTTGAAGTAATGTCACAATTTCTTTCACCTAGTGAGCTGGCTGTTTATGTCACTTTTTAAATGATCAGAAAAATTATTAGCAGGGTGGGGCCTCCTTTAAGCGTAATGAAGCTGAGACAGTGTTTTGGCAACAATAATGTGAAGAGTGGATTTATTGTCGGCAATCATTTCACACTCCAATTTGTTTCAGCTTCAGTGCTCATCACATCTAGTCTTTGTGTGTGTATGTGTCAAGCCCTGGAGAAAAAAAAAATCCAGATTCTGCAGATACAAAAGATAAATGTCGACTATACTTTTGCACATTGCACGCAGACACATTTGTTCTGCTGCCATCTATGCCTGAATGAAACGTACAACAACAAATGTACACTCCCTCTCTGTGTGCCTATACTGTACATCTGCTAAGTTTCGTGTAGGAAAACAGAGATGACAAACACAAAGCAGGAGCAGCAGAGGCACAGAGAGTGCGACAGCTGGGCTGACAATAGCAGCCAGACACACTCACACAAACACACACACGCACGCACACACACTCCAGGAAGTAGTGAATAATGAGTCACTGGTGGCCAAAATTACACACACACACACACACACACACACACACACACACACACACACACACACA
>NW_019174393.1:7428777-7438915 GCF_002260705.1 Seriola dumerili
CAAAGAGTAGAGATTGTGTGTGTGTGTGTGTGTCATATACTTTTTCCCAGTGCATTGTGGAGAGGAGTGTGGATTCGTCTGTGTTGTTTCCATGTAGTGATGTGTTAAGACCAACACAGCTCATGGCTTAAAGGAGAAGAGTAGTGTCCTTTTATTGTATGCACGTTGTCATGGCAACACACAACACGGAAGCACTGTGCCTGTAGAGAGGAATGTGATCCTTGCAATACAATCAGAGGTAGCATCAACTCACTCAACTCTCGCAGTCTACGTCTTTCTCTCTCTCTCTCTCCCACACTCTCATACACTCCACACCACCACACACACACACACACACAAAACAAACCCACACAACAAAACATACACACACACAGTCAACTAATTGAGGCAACAGTCTCCACATGAAGGACACATGGTTATATATATCTGGATCCTGACAGACACGACGACAACCCTGGAAAGCAACAGGAGTGTGTTCCTTGTCCTCACTGGGACACAACGTAACAGATAGGGTGGGGGCGGACGGGGGGGGAGGGGGTGGGGGGGTTGTACATACCCTTGAGCACAAAAACACATTATAAAATAACTAAAGAGACATGCCCGGAGCTCATTAACATTATATTCCAACACACAAGTATGTACGTACTACAACATACACACAAGCAGGGCGAGCACAGACACACACACACAGACCACAGACACACAAGACACAGAGGCCACCACCCCCGTCCGCCCCCACCCCTATCCTGTTACGTTCGTGTCCCAGTGAGGACAAGGAACACACTCCTGTTGCTTTCCAGGGTTGTCGTGTGTCTGTCAGGATCCAGATATATATAACCATGTGTCCCTTCATGTGGAGACTGTTTGCCTCAAGTTAGTTGACTGTGTGTGTGTGTGTGTGTGTGTGTGTGTGTCTGTGTCTGTGTGTGTGTATGTGTGTACGTACATACTTGTGTGTTGGAATGATAATGTTAATGAGCTCCGGGCATGTCTCTCTTAGTTATTTATAATGTGTTTTGTGCTCAAGGGTATGTACAACCCCCCCACCCCCTCCCACCCCCCGTGCCGCCCCCAACCCCTATCCTGTTACGTTCGTGTCCCAGTGAGGACAAGGAACACACTCCCTGTTGCTTTCCAGGGTTGTCGTGTGTCTGTCAGGATCCAGATATTATATAACCATGTGGTCCCTTTCCATGGTGGATGAAGCTGTTTGCACACCAATCTTATATTCGAGAGTTAATAGTTGAATCTGTGTCTTTAAGCTGTCGCTTATAAGATTGTGTCAGATGAGTGTTGTCGTGTGTGTGTAGGTGTTTGATACGTAAGAGCATAGTGAAGATGAAAACGTAAGTAATGATGAAAGGATTGGATTAGGTCGAGTTGGGAGGACGGACAAGCACGATCCGCAGTAATGGACGTAGGATCTCTGATCGTCCCGGAGGTAGTTGCCGCTCGAGAGTGAGCGAGTCACTTGCACATTTTTCATGTTATGTTGTTCTTATTTTCCTTAATAGCACACTCTTTGTCATATACTGCATGTGATGTTCGCAAGTCAATCTCCAAGTGTATCACGGCTTCAGGGACACCGATGCAGTATCTAACTGCTTATTATGCAACTAGTAATGTATAGTAATGAGACACTCCTAATGACAGATGTTCCACAGCTGCTACTATATATAGCCAAAATGGAGAGCACGTTCGACATCTGTACTTCCTCTTACGTCTGTTATATAGGGCTACTTAAAGCTATATTGTGCAATGTACTCGCTCATTGATCCAAAATTACGATATAACAATTATGCCTCCGATGTAAACTAGTACTCAGGACAGATCGGACTACTTCGTCTGACCTAGCCTACATGGCAATCGATTGTAAGCACACGAATGATCGCCAACGAAGGCGGATTATAAAAGACCACGTATATAAGCGAGATAGGGAGCCCAGAATCAAGCGATCGAACATGCACTACAGACGCACTACGTAGTCACATCGACTTTGAGTTTGCTCTGGACCTTCAAATTAGAGATATGATTATATGATTTTTTATAGTTATGTAATAGATTTAGTCTCTTTCTCATAGAATAGGAGCTTGCGGATTGTAGAGGAAAGAAAAACAGTATACAAAGATAGGCAAATAGCGACTGATATGAGAGTGTATATATTGAGAGCGAGAACACTAAATATAGTAGTAATCAAGTCAATTTAACATTCTACGTGGTAGGGGAGTATTGTAGGGGAGAGAGGTGCACTACACGGTTTTTTAAGACCACTCGTCGTGCAGGTTATATTGTTATATGAGTAGGACTGCTTCAACAGGTGCTGTTTTTGTAGGAAGTCTAAGTAAGCTATATTTTCCATTGCTATCGAGAGACATGGCTGCGTTAGCGATTAACAGCTGTTGTCCTCTCCAGTCTTGTCAAGAGCTTTCAGCCATCATTGCGTTGACGATACAAGAGGGTTAATAAGAACGCCCTCAGTGCAAGCGTCTACCTCTTCAGAGTAGACTTGGGACAGCTACAGTGGATCTCGTATCTGAAAGTAGATGACTAGCAGGAATTTTAAGCATGCTTAACGTGTCAGTAGAAGAATAGAAGTGATAAGAATACCAAGCTATAACAATAGTGGATCTGCTTTCACCGCCAGCAAGACCGCTGTCTATCGTGCGAGATAAGAGAGGATAATAAAGTAGAATGCTGAATTCGGCAGAATGTTTCTTTCTAGAAACTGTCGGATTAATAAAATATTAATGCATAATGTTTGGCATATGCCATTAGGCACTTATAGATCTCACTTTAACCCTCAAATAGCGGTTGTAGGGTTTTTGGAATAGCGATATATAATTAATTACAACACACTTATAATAAATCATAACATATAGAGATACAGTTGGTGGTGATCATGAACTTTGTTGTTCGTTTGATAAAATTGCCTGCGAAACAAACATCTGATAAATCATGCCAGATGGATCCATTAGTATCACATTAACACTGTAGAGTCCTTTTCCTTTACAGAATGAGAGATTCAAGTGTTTTCGTGGGAGAAGAGAGAATTATACCAAATATGTGTCACTGTAATCTGGGTGTGATCACATACGCTCACTCTATAATCTCCAGTATTGTCCAATGGCCTCTTCGAGAGTGGTCATCTGCCTGCCCCTCTGCTATCACTAGATTAAAGCACCTACCTTTCTTACCCTGACCCTGTGTTGCTGACTCATTCTTTCACAGAGACTCTTTGTTACAAAAATCACGATCTCCAAACAGAAAATGGGACTTCAATACAAGAACCTAGTAGCAATGTTCTGTCCGCTCTTAGATATTGACTAGCATTCCTCATAATAAGCACATGTTAGTATTGTGGCTAATTGACCGCACTCCTGCTTATTGGTTTTGGGTCTGCAATTTATTTTACAGGGCGTGAAAATAGACGTTCTATCCCTTGAATAAAAAATGGCAAGGTATCCTTTTTCAAGAAGACGTGACAGTACAGGTCAGATGGGAGTCTTTTTTGTGTGATAATAGGATATATAGTGTGTGAGTGATGTGTTGTGTGTGTATTGTGTTGGGTGTGAGAATGTAGTGTTCAAATTCCTAAATTAACACTCATACGCACGTGCTTAATTACATAAGTAGAGAAAGCACAACAAGATTTTACTATGTAAGATAGAAAGACTAAGGAAGTTGATGGGAGCCTTCGAAAGGACATTTTTTTGATGTGTTATGCATCTATAAACCATACAAAACAACAGACTCACACACATACACACAACACTCAACACACACACAAACACCCACACACACACAACACACACGCACGCACACACACAAACACAGTATATCCTTAAATTATCACAGTTGTCCTTGCTGCACATATATTTTTGGTCTTCACGAGTTGACAACCGTCCACCTAAGCCCATAGTTTCAGATCAATAACACAGCCTGCTTGAAACTCCATTTGTCCGCCACGTCTGGGTTGATGGATTGCTCCTCTTGTCCATCTTCACTGCGTTGACATGTCAGTCTGGGAAAATAAAGCGACGTAGACTGGTTAGACAGATGGCAAGACGGTAATCCCACAGTCACATAACTTATTGTGAGGTAGGGGTCAAGTTGGAACCAGATTATTGATCAACTTAATGGTTTTCAGCATTATACAGACATATTCACTTCCTTGGACAGATAGATAGCTGCCAGCTTTTAGAGTAAAAATATGATTGGTCTCTTTTCCTTATTAACATCCTTAAGTTTCCACATTTTTATTTACTTAAGCCCATAACACAAGAGGAAATACAGTGCTTTCAGAATGATTTACTATGCTCCTCTTCTCTCATAACCGGTCCGACCTGAAGTAGCATTTTCATTCAGATACTCTGTGAAAATATATATGAAAGGCTCTGAGCTGAAACAGCAGCAGGCAGTAGAATTGATAGAGAGAGAGATATACTTAAAAAGACAGGAAGCAGCTTACAGTATACACTCACCATGTTTTGATTATAGAGATATATTAATATATAAGATATATATAATCAGATGGATATAGTGTTGTGGTGTGTGTGTGTACTCCACCTGTCAGTTGTGTTTTTTATATATATAAGAATACAAACAATATTTCTTGTTTTTGTTGTCCTTGTTCATTGTTGTTCTCTATTAATTTAATAAGTCCTTACATGAGTAGACCTACTTTCTCATACTATATGCGCCAGACCTGGCGCTACCAGAGACCTCGTAACAGAAAGTGATGTTAGGGGACAACCTGAATCGAATATTGAGTAGATCACCCACGAGTGAGGAAGAGGAAGTGATAGAAATCATGAGAGCAAATAAACATTGTTGTTGTTCCCACTCATCCGTAGACAGGCATCTTGGTTGAGTAAAGGAATGACGTTGATGATGAACTCTTGCTAATGTTTGGTTTCTGGTAAGTAAACAACTAGTTAATGCTTTGTTGTTTGGCTAAATGTTGGTAAAGGGCATGGCTCCTTTAAAAAATAATAGTGCGCAATATCAAAAGCACAGAGTGTCCAGCTATCATAAATCAAATATAGTCTCAGATATCAAACTCAGAGATTTTTGATTGTTTTCAAAGCAAACCTCGAGTCGTATGCAATGAAACAGCACTCACAGCAGGTAAAGCCATAGGGTTTTTTTCTGTGAGATCTAGATAGATATATATATATATAATATAGAGAGTTCTCCAAACAGTAAAAAGTGAGACGAATAAATTGGAGAGAGCAGCTTTTCTTCTTGCCAGCCCTCATTGATTCTCCTCCAGGGATCCTCTATCGTTGAGGAATGGTCCCGACCCAGAAAGTAAGTCATGGAATGAAAATCATGGGGCAGCAAAGCCAGAAAGAAGAAGATTGAAATGAGGACCAAACGTCACATAACAGTGAACACAGATTATATTTATTTACTCTGTTTTCTTGCCGTGCGCACATTGAACATGGCTTTCCAGATAGCCGCACAAAGTTTGTTGCTTCCTGACTTCATTTCAGAGATATATGAGATACAGTATCGGTTCCTAGTGACGCAGGTTGATTAGAGCAGAGACTGCCTTTAAAGGTACTTTGCTCTTGAGCTACGAGTCATGCCCCCTGAGGCAATCCACTAGAAGTGCACTGTATGATATCATCGCAACCAGCGTTCACTCTTTCGGAGGTGCTTCAATTGTGGTGGTGAATACAGAGGATGAGAGAGAGAGCAGAGAGGGAGCATTCCTGGAGCAGCAGCCGGCTAGGTTATTAAACACTTCAAGCAAGCGTGGCCCACTGCAGCTGACCTTTGCTTCCCCATATGTTAATGTGCTGCTGTTAAATGAGGAGGGAAGCTCGCGAACTTCATCCCGTCCCAGAGCTTTGTGTGTTTCAACTTGGTGTATAACGATCTGGCCTGAAAGAATGGAACGCGCAGCGCAACTGTTTGCATCAGGTACCCACGAGTCGGGCTTCCTCTGTCGCCAAGAACAGGAGATCAGGAGGCTAATAGCTTAGCGTCATATGTGGCTCCAGATTAAATGCTGTGGTGTAAATAAAGTTAATATAAATGGCAATGGTCAGTGGCTGAAATACCATCTAATATAGTATGAGCTCTATTTTGATACGAGAGACGAGAGAGTAAAACTATAGATATACGCAGAGATATATCTTTCTCTCTGCGCAATCAGTACTCACTACATGTGTAGTCTGGTCACGTATGAGGAACCTGGGTGGGAGGCACAAGAGCCAATATGTAGAGAGTCATCACTGGAAAAGTGAGCGTCGACCGCGTGGGGTCGGCGTACTGCAGCCGCTCCACATAAGATATAGAGAGCTGATTATAAAGAGTACTGGGAGATGTAATGAGATATAAAAATGCGACTTTAGTCTATTCTTAATGAGCCGCTCGGATACTCTCGTATGGAGGGATCATACTGTTTAAGATACTTACTTACACCTTCAAGGATTGACTATTTGCAAAGCCTATGATGGTCCTAATGGGCACAAGAGCGCCAGCACTTGCAGATCCATATGATGGTGAAATGGGTTAGGGAGCTATTATTAGGAGGGAGTAAATAGTGGCTTGAGATTATAATCATATACACCACTCCTTCATTAGCTCGACATTAGTATTAGCATCATGGTAGGTTTTATTTTTAAAGCTGGGAAATTCGCTTGTTCAAATATCGTTGCTGTGAGATACGATGAGAAAATCGGCAATAGCACTCTCGGTGTTTGTAGGGTACAATATGAACTATTAGCTTAGCAATAAGACTAGAAAACATAAGAAAACAGCTAACCTGGCCTGTATGGGAGGCATTTCATATATTAGTGCTAGGCTAAGCTTACTGGACGTTGTTTTACCATTTCGTTTTTTGTGTATGGATTAAACAAATGAAGGGACGTGTGTTAATAAGTGAGACCTCTCAGATTCTGCCAGGGTTTTTTTTAATGTTTAGTACTTGTCTACTTATGGACGGTCTTTAGTGCTAAGCTAAGGCCTATTTTGCCTCCTGCTTCTAAACTTAACACACATCACACATGAGTGGTTATAAATCTCCCGAGCCATTTCCCAAAATGGTTAGAATGAATTATCTTAAGAGGGAGAATCTATCGCAATCCATTTGAGTTGGATCGAAATTAATTAAATAAGCTTTTTGGGGACCTCAATCAGCCATGTTAATATTAGTGAAGCTACTGTAGCCTCTTCAAACAACCTGCAAACAGAAATGGGCTCATCTTGGCTTTATCTGTCTTGCTCTTTGAACACGGAGAAAGGAATGAGGTTTCTTTTACGGTAGGAGACTGGAATTAATGTGGGGAATTGGAAATGCGTGGTGTATGGTGGTGGTGTGAGAGGTTGTATGTTGATACACTCCGGTTACTGAGACACACTTAGTCTCAGCACTGAGGATCAGAGGTTACGTGCACATGTACATATCATGATATTATGTTTACGCTACGACAGACTCACAACTTGTTTCGGAGATGATATATAGCATGGGACTTCTGTCGCTGCTATCCTCCTCTTAAATTTGTCACTCTTTCCCATAATGATTAGTGAACACCACTTGGGATCTCGGCTTTAGATCTCACGGTGATTTTGTATCAGATGCTTTTGAATTATTCAGACCACCCATTAGCCGCGTTATTTAAATGTAATACATTCTGGCTCCAAGCGTCCTCATGTTTTAGGGTTTCTTAAAGTCAGACACTCAGTTGGTTGTAGGGTGATTGTGATGGGACAAGCGACTTCAAAGTCGTATTTTCATATCACATATATAGAGTGTACAATCAAATAATCTTTCACTGTTGTGTAAGCACTGGTGGCTAGTCTGATATGGCAGTTATGGGACACTGTGGGGTGTTTAGATACACAGCACGTCCAGAGCTGAGAATCCAGAGAGAGTCCTAGGGCAGATAAGAATTTCGTAAGCGCTCCCACGGTTCCGTGAGATTCTTGGCACAGGACAGCAAGGAGAGCCTAGGAGACAAGTTTGGAGAGACAGATATCACAGTGTGTGTCGCCAGACTGAAGCCAACAGTATTATGAATGAGAGTTTGGGGAAAGCCAATAGAGAGAATAATGCACTGCCTGCTTTCCCACATAGACATATACAAGGTTCGTAGATTGTAGGCTGAGAGTTTCAATTATCAACTTGTTAATTAATGCGATAGACATAACATTACGATCTGTCTTGTAAGTACAATACACCAATACCACACAGTGTCAAATACCATTCATCTACCCAATATCCTTTCTATCCACAAGGGCCAAGTGATAAAATATGTTTCTGTAATTTGGGTTCCTGACACTTTGAAGACCTCTCAAACCCAAATGACAATGAATTGAATAATTGTGTGTGATTTTTCACCTCGGGGTCTTGAGGGCTCGTAACAAAGACGAAAAAATCAATGAGCGCCGATTGCTTACCTCATGCTATCCTGCCTCCGCAAGTATATCCCTTCTGCAGTGATATCTCTGGGACTTTTATCATGTCGACAGCGAAGATTTTGATATGACGCCAATTGGTACTGAGGATCAACAAATTTGTTACTAGGCGCTATCAAACTCCTCATTTCATGCCTGGAGGTTTGGCTAATTGAGGCTGGTTCTGTTAATTCTAAACTTTTTCACCTAGACGAAGACCTTTAACTACTAGCCTGCCTGGGCGTGTTATTTTATACTTCCGCTGAAGAGTAACTAAATATACAGGATTCAGTACTGCTGGATGCCGGAGGAGTAGGTAGCACATTTGAATAGTTCATTGTGGAGAGGAATGGTAAGTGTCCTTGGCAGCAGATTTCGAGGAAGTGCATTATATCCCCAAAAGTAACAGATGAGATCATAAGATTATCACAGACTCATTTAACTTTAATTCCCGTTGATTTATTCATCGTGCTATTGCTGCCCTGTTGTTCTTCATTTCTTCTTTCACCTGATATGGCTTTTTGCCGTCTCAGACTCAGATGAGAATTGTTTTTAGATGTATCTTGACCCAGCCTTCATTTAAAACTATGTTGTTCATCAGTCCCTCAGGACAGTAGCAATTCTGTTCTCGGTCAAAAACATTTCGCTACCTCACTCTCCTCTCCGCTGCACGGTAGGTATATCACCTCGCTGCAGTGCTCCTTATTCTGTTGTACGTACCAAGCCCCTTGTTATACTTGTCTCCATCCAGGGTTACTTATAAACCCCAGTAAAATTACCAGCACACATCAGCTGTTAGGCACAGCTCTTCATTCAGTTAATATAAAGCTCTGTGTGAAGAGTGCGTCTGCATATGGTTCGCAAACGCCAAGGAATTATATATAACCTCCAAAGACGCTCAGAGGAAGACAACAAAGAACTTGGGCTCCCCTCCTTATGACACCAGACTGAAATAGGCACCTAGTCTATGATCACTTGTGGGTTGAGAGACTGCGTTTTCCAGTCTTCCACAGGACCCTCACTGTGTATCCTGCCCTTGTACCGCTTAATTAATGGCTTGGTAATACCTTGGAGCGTGTCGGCTACTTGTTGCTGCGCACGTCCTCAGGAGGAGGCAGAAGACACTTTTATAAGCGCCTGTTGAAACAGGAGAGCACGAAAACACTCTCCTCTATGGAGGAAATGAATGCAAGTATGGCCTTCAAGAATACATGAGCAGGATAGGGCACGTCGTGCATTTTATCACTTGGCCATTCTGTCTGAAAAGTCATTTGCCTTCCTATGTCTGTTAGAACTTTATAGCTAACAGAGAAGAGTTAAGCCACGTTTCCTAACGGCATGTAAAATTGGCAAGTAGAATGTTATATCTAAGAAAACACATCAAGTGTAAGACGACCGGGAGAAAATGCTCGTGGCATGGATGTTTTAAACACAGTAAGAAATTGATGTAGATAGCAACACAACCTTCATCGTTTACTCCGGAAGAATAGTATTGACGTTCACTTCAGTGAGGATAACCCATAGTCCCTTCCTCCTGCGGCTCCGGGAGGACGCTATCCCATGAGGTAAAACATGACAGTGGGTGCATCTCAATGTCGGGAGACATACAAACTCACCATGAAAAGGTTGAGAGTACAAGGCCCGTTTTGACATTGGGTACCTCTCATAAAACCTTTATGGGGCGCCATCCAATCAGTCATTTTGCCTTGAGAGAAGATACAAAACTGAAAAG